>NW_007737257.1:6539-23490 GCF_000696425.1 Galeopterus variegatus | reverse complement strand
TGTGTGTGTGTGTGTGTGTGTGTGTGTGTGTGTGTTTATGGTTTTCACCAAAGGAATTGCCTTCTTATCTTTTAAAAAAAAAAATTCTTGAGAAGTTTGTTCTTTCGTTTATCCTGCCCTGTATCTTGCCCTCTAATTCCTGGTACTTCCCAGTTGAGCTCATTATCACCCACACCCAAGGTAAAGGAAAAGATTGGCCTTCTGTTTTCTTCTCCAGCCTCAGATGGCTGGAAAAGATTGCTTCTTAAGTTTAATCACTAAATAGCATAATATCTTCCAAGCATGGGTTATGTGATTATTTAAGGGAAAACTGTAGTTCTTTTAATATGGTTATTGTAGCCATACATTTCGTTTTTATGAGTTTTTATATAGCACTATTACTTGTGTGGTAATCTTAAGGATATTGTTATAATTTGTTTTTTGTGTTAAGTATTATAGAGGCCTTGCTAGCACTGCTATAGTTACAGGTCTGCGAGCATCTCATCTGATTCCAGCATATTCTCTGACTTGAACCATGTCTTATTACCGTGGGCTCCATGCACAGCTTTTACTCACTGATTCAAGCCATTTGCTACTGAACATTTTAACTCCTTTTCTTCAAAAGTGAATCATCTCCAATCTCCCTGAAACTGTGCCTCTGAGAAATTGCCCATGTTCCACACACTCTTGGGCTCGTGCAAAACTCTTCAGTCTCTTGTTTAGCCTGAGAAACAGCACTCCTTTAGATCCCTGCCGGCGTGACAGCACAGAGCTTGTTTGTGACCCAACTCTTTTTTTCTGTTTCTCTGACTTTTCAAACTGCAACATTAGTGCTTGGTTATCACTTTTGCTTATATTTTAAAATCTCGAATTTTAGGTGTTGTTATTACAATACACCTTCAACCTATGTTTTCTGTTTCTCTTATTTCACACAGAGAAGACATTCTTTTGAGAGGGCCATTCTGAGGTTGTCATGACATCTTATTTTACTAGAGAGACTGTTTATAGGAAAGAAGTTGCTGTTATTCAAGCAAGAACAGCTTACTCTTGTGCTGTGGATTATAGCACGGGCAACAAAATCTGACCAAGTACAAGAAACACTGGGGAAGAGAACCCCATGCTCACAGCCTATCTTGTTTCCTTAGGAATTGTTCCATGCTCACTAGGCACACTTGATATTTTTTGACTTTTCTGCTTTGGGTCACCATATAGAAACACTTTTATATGGTGAACATTTACCAGTAGATGTATACAAATCACCTAGATGGCATCCAATCACCTAACTGTATGCAATTATAGCTTTAAATCTCTCTTAATATCTATAACTAGGGAATCAAGAGAAGAAACAAAATTACACTTTAAATGTCATGATCACTATGGTTTCACATAACTAGTCTTTTTTTTAAATGACATTGAAAGAGACTAAGAGAGAACTTCCAGTTTTGGTTAAGAGATAGAAAGTTGCAAGGTACAATTTTTCCAACTCTAACAATGAGCCAGTTGGACTATGAAATTATAGATTTTAAACCATAAGAGAACAGAGGAAACAAACAAACAAAAAAAACCTCCCTAAATTTTATTACTTTTTAAATTAATTTTTAAAAATTTATTTTGTATTGTAACAGTTGATTGTACATATCTGTGGGGTGCAGAATTGAATATTAATACTTGTGTGCAATATGTGGTATTCATATTAGTATAATTCAGTATATTCAGCATAATTTAGTAACATTCAGTATATTAGGATAATTCAGTATATTCAGTATAATTTGGTAACTCAACAATATACAATGTAATCATTTTTTGTGGCCCTTTACCAATCTCTCCTTTACTGCCCACCGCCCCCTCCCCCCTCCCCTTTTCACCTCTGGTGACCTCGGTTCTGTTCTCTCCTGAAAGTTCAGTGTATTATTGTGATTGTTGAACTTTTCTCTTTATTTATTTATTTGTTTATTTTTTAGCTCCCACTTATGAATGAAGATATGTGGTGTTTCTCTTTCTGCTACTGACTTATTTCACTCAGTGTAATTTTCTCCAAGTTCATCCATGTTGCTGCAAATGGGAGAATTTCATTCTTTTTTATGGCTGACTAGTATTCCATTGTGTATATATACCACATTTTCCTTATCCAGTCATCCTACGATGGACATTTAGGTTGGTTCCAACTCTTGGCTATTGTAAATAGAGCTGTGATAAGCATGAGGGTGCAGGTATCCCTCTGACATAATGATTTGCATTCTTTTGGGTATATGCCCAGTAGTGGAATTGCTGGATCATATGGTAGTTCTATCCATAGTTGTTTGAGAAACCACCACACCAAAAAATAAGCCAAGTTTTAGAAAATGATTAATTTTCTGAAAGAGAACCATAGCTGTTTTCAGAGCTGTTGGAGTGGCATAGGAGTTGGAAAGGAAAAACCAACCAAACTTTTAAGAAATTTGTAGTGACCACATGTGTATGGGTTAGTGTGATGAATTAGAATCACTAGAAGGCACAGAGTAAGTCTGCATCTTCTTGCCAACCCTTCCCATGACTCTTCACCAAGCACACAGATATTAATATGCCAAAGGCTGGGGCAGGGCAGGAATTCTTTCGGGGAGATTTCCCCCTGAAATTTAGAGCATCTTCTAGTCTAAGTCAGTAGCAAGGCTGTGTTGGAAAGCTGAGAGAAATCCCTCTGAGAAATACTCAGAGCCTTCATATAGTGAAGTCGGTGACTACGAAAGATCCAAGAAAGGGAAGGAAAACTAAAAAAAAAAATTCTTCAAGACACCGTAAGCCATAACTCAGTGCAATGCAGAGTAGAGAGAGTCCTCCTAAGGTACAGAAAGCCAAGGGTGGAGCTGGAGCTGAAGAACTCACCAGTGACTGATAGAACAAGCAGCTGAGCTTTGAAGGATGAGGGATCATATAAACGACCATATCAGAAATGAACAATTGCAGTGGGATAAAACTACAAACAGCAGTGAAAATAATCTGTTAATATAAGCCAATATAAATTATACAAACTGGAATGTAAAGGAAAAAATAAATAAAAAATTAGAACTTAGTGGGACAATATTAAAATATTAAATGGTCTATGGCCTAACATATGAATAACTGGAATCTAAGCTGGAAAGGAGACAGAAAGTGGAGCAGAAGAAATATTTGACTAGGAAAAATGATTGAGGATTTTCCAAAATTGATTAAGGACATCAGTCCTAGAATCCAAAAAACAAAGTGAACACCAGCAGGATAGAATTAAAGAAAACCATGCCCTACATATTTAAAATCCTGAAAATCATAAAAGAAAAAAAAGAAAAAAATCCCCCAAAGAAGAAAGATACATAAATAATAACTGGGAGACAACAAGAAGACTGATTGATGGCTGACATTATCAGAAAAAATGAGGCCAGAATAAATTTGAGAAACATATTAAAAGAACAGAAAGAAAGAAAAAAATTATTCTTAAATTATATATCCAACAAGAAAATTTCATTAATAAGGAAGGTAAAACAGAGATAATTTTACATATTTAGTAAGAAGCTAAGAGAATTAATTTCTAGCAGAAGTTCCCTATAAGGAATGTTAAAGTAAGTTTTCAGACTAAAGGAAATGGATACCAAAGGAAAGATCAGACAAAAACTAAAAGCAACAGAAAGAGTAAATATACAAGGGTACTTCAAAAAGCTCATGAAAAGATTCATAACATCTTTTAATTCTATTTATCCATGAACTTTTTGTAGTATCCTCATAGAGGCAAATATAAGGCCTTTGTTTATAAGACAATTGACCATTTCAAGTAAAAATAATAACAAGGTGTACATAAGTAAATATATACCAGAGGGAAAAAAAGATTAAGAAGGGAATTTTTAAAGTATATGAATATAAAGTTCTTACCTTGTTTGTAAAATAATTTTATTTTAAATATTATTGTGATGAGTTAAGTCACACATTCAAATCTCTAGAAAAACCACTAAAAATAATACAAACCTGTGTAGCAAAAAACCAATATAGGAGAAAAATGAATAAAAATATTTAATATTTAAAATAAAAATATTTAATATTTAAAAATAAAAATATTAAATAAAAATACTTGATTTATTAAAATGAAAGCAGAAAATGAGTAACGAAGGAACAAAGAATGGATTGCGAGTAATAGAAAATTGATCTTAATAGTTTTGACTTAAATCCAACTAAGTCAATAATTGCAATAAATGTAACTGAAATGGACACTCCAGTTAAATGACAGGGATTATTAGACTAAATTTTAAAAATAACAAAACCTATCTGTATGCTGTTTATAAGCAACACACTTTAAATATAAAGACAAAAATAGGCTGAGAATATGAAAAGTGAAGAAAGATATGCCATGCAAGCCCCAGCATATGAAAGCTGGTGTGGCTATATTAATATCCAAGTAAAATTTACTAGAACTAAGAAAATTAGTAGACAGAATAATGCCCCCCCCAAGATGTTCACATCCTAATCTCTGAAGCCTGTGAATATGTTGACTTACATGGCAAAAGTAACTTTGTAGATACGATTAAGTAAGAATCTTGAAATGTGCATATTATCTGAATTATCTAGGTGGTTGCAATACAATCACAAGGGATCATGAGTGAGGAGAGAGAGTCAAAGTCACACAGAAGTTGCTATGACAAAGGAACCAGAGGGACAGAGAGAGACTGAAGATGCTGTGCTGCTGCATTTGAAGGCAAAAGATAGGGGTTTCAAGGCATGCAAGCCAAGGGGTAAAAGTGGCCTTTGGAAGTTAGAAAAGGCAAGAAAAGAGATTCTTTCCCAGAACTTCCAGGAAGATTGCAGCCCTTCTAGCACATTTTAGGACTGCCAACCACAGAACTAAAAGAGAATAAGTTTGTATAATTTTAAGTGACTAAGCTTTGGGTAATTTGTTATAGCAACAATAGGTAGCTAAATTTAGCAAAGTCCCATAATAAGAGGTCAATATACAATAAATAAATTTTATTTCTATTTACTAGAAATAAACTAGGAAATAAATTTATTACTTATTTAGGAAATATTTTTTTAAAAGACTATTGGAAAGAGCATAATAAGCTATCAAATACTTAGAAATAAATCTAACAAATTATGGGCATCACTAAAAAAAACAAAATGTCACTGAGTTAGAAGCATAAACTTTTGGAAGAAAAATAAGAGATTAATTTTGTAACCATGAGGTATGCAAAAGATTTATTAGACAAGTCACAAAAATACTAACTGCAAAATTTTTAAATTAAATTTGTAGGGCAGGTTGGAAAGCTGAAAACTTAGGCAGGATTTCTATGTTGCAGTCTTAAGGTAGAATTTCTTCATCTCTGAGAAATCTGTTTTTGCTCTTAGGCCTACAACTGCTTCTATAAAACCCACCCACATTATTGAGGGTGATCTCCTTTAAGTAAAGCCAACTAATTATAGATGTTAATGACATCTACAAAATATCACACAGATAAAAACAAACATGTATTTGTACTCACAAATATAAACATGGAGGTTAATATTGAATTAAATAACTGGGTGCTATAGCTTAGGTAAATTGATATATTAAATTAATCATCACAGACACCATTAAGAAAATGAATAATGAAGTCACAGTGTGGGTAAAAAAAGTTCATAAAACTTTTTCTAACAGGACTTATATCAGGAGTATACAAAGAATTCTTTAAAATAATTTTTAAAAGACTAACAACAACTTAATAAAAAATAAGCAAAGGACTTGGACAGACACTTCTCAAAAAGAAGATTATGTGAATGACCAACAAACAAATAAAATGGTCTTTAACATTATTTGCTATAAGGGAAATACAAATTAAAATCACAATGAGATAACATTTTATACACATTAGAAAATATAAGCTCAAAATGGCTGACAATACCAAAACTTGGAGACATGGGGAACAATTAGAACTCTCCTACATTGCTGGTGGAAGTGAAGAATAGTAAAATCACTTAGAAGAACAGTTAGGCAGTTTCTTATAAAATTAAGCGTACACCTAACCTATAAACTAGCAATTCCACTTCTAGGTTTATGGCCCCCCAAAATGGAATAATAAGTTCAACAAAAGATTTTCTCTTTTTATTAAGAGGGTAGATCTCATTTTAACTATTCTTGCCACAATAAAAAAAAAAATCCAATTAAGTAGCCACAATATCCAAGTGAAGTCATTCATTTTGTTTTTGTTTTGGGGTTTTTTTTCGAGTCAGAAAATATATATAAAACATTTTTTAAAATTTTATCATTACACAATGTAAACATTTTTGGGGGCCCTTTATCAATTTTTCTCTAACCCTCCCCCCCAACCATCCGCCTTTCCCACCTATGATGGTCTCAGTTCTGTTCTCTTCTTTTGAAAGCTCAAGGAATTATTGTGATTGTTGTTTTTCTTTCTTTCTTTCTTTCTTTCTTTCTTTCTTTCTTTCTTTCTTTCTTTCTTTCTTTCTTTCTTTCTTTCTTTCTTTCTTTCTTTCTTTCTTTCTTTCTTTCTTTCTTTCTTTCAGATCCTACTTATGAGTGAGGACAAGTGATATTTCTCTTTCTATACCTGGCTTATTTCACTTAACATAATTTTCTCTAAGTTCATCCATATTTCTGCAAATGACAGTATTCCATTCCTTTTTATGGAAGAGTAGTATTCCATCAAATATATAGGTATATTTAATATAATATACATACACACACCACATTTTCCTTACCCAGTCATCCATAGATGGACACTTAGGTTAGTTCTAACTCTTGGCTGTTACAAATACAGCTGCGATAAACATGGGAGTTCCAGTATCCCTTTGACATGATGATTTTCATTCCTTTGGGTATACACCCAGCAGTGGGATTGCTGGATTGTATGGCAGTTCTATTTGTGTTTGTTTGAGGAAACTCCATACTGTTTTCTATCATGGCTGTACTAATTTACACTCCCACCAATAGTGTAGGAGGGCTCTCCTTTCTTCACATCCTTGTGAAATCTAACTGGCATGAGATGACATTTCAATGTGATTTTGATTTGCATTTCCCTGATGCTTAGTGATGTTGAGTATTTTTTCATGTGTTTGTTGGTTTATTAGTCCATTTCTGTTACTATAACAAAATACATGGAATTGGGTGATTTATAAAGAAAACAGAATTTATTGCTTATAGTTTCTGAGGCTAGGAAGTCCAAAGTCCAGGGAACATATCTGGTGAAGGCTTTCTTTGGTGGTGACTTCAGTGACATCAGAGTATCACATTTTGAAATGGCAGAGCAGAGAGAGTGAGACAGACTCTCCTTTCTCTTTTATTAAAGGTACCATGTACCTGACCACCATTTTTAATCCATTCACTATGGCATGGTCCTACTGTCTAATCACCTCTTCAAGGCTTCACCTTTTGATTACCATATATGATTTCCCACCCCCTTAACAGTCACAGTGAGGGCTAAGCTTCTCATACATAAAACTTGGGGGAAAAAATTCAAGCTTCAGTGTATTTGGGGGGAACATAATTCAATCCACTACTGTTGGCCGTCATATATCTTCCTTTGAGAAATGCCTATTCAGCTCCTTTGCCCATTTTTAAATCAGGTAACTTGTTTTTTTACTGTTATGTTGTTTGAGTTCCTTGTATTTTCTGAATATTAATCCCTTGTCAGATGCACAGTTTGCAAATAATTTCTCCCATTCTGTTGGTTGTCATTTTGCTCTGTTAACTGTTTCTTTTGTGGTGCAGAAGCTTCTTAGTTTGATATAATCCAATTTGTTTATTTTTCCTTTTGTTGCCTCTGCTTTTGGGATCTTATTCATAAAGCCTTTGCTCAGTCCTACTTCCTGATGTGTTTCCCCTATGTTTTCCTTTAGTAGTTTTATAGTTTGGGGCTTTACATATGCCTTTAATGCATTTTGAGTTGATTTTGGTATATGGCGAGAGGTACAGATCTAGTTTCATTCTTGTACATATGGATGTCCAGTTTTCCCAGCACCACCTATTGAGAGGGAAGTCCTTTCTCCAATGTATACTACTGTTACCTTTGTCAAATATCAGTTGGCTGTATAGTTGTTTATAATAGCCTGTAATGATTCTTTGCATTTCTGTGGTATTGGTTGTGATGCCTTCTGTCTTTTTTATTTCTGACTTTTGTTATTTGGGTCTTCTCTCTTCTTTTTTTAGTTAGCCTCACTAGTGCCTTGTCTATTTTGTTTATCTTCTCAAAAAACTAAATTTTTGTTTCATTGGTCTTTTATATTGCTGTTTGGCTCTCTATTTCATTTAGTTTTGCTTTGATCTTAGTTATTTCTTTCCATCTACTAATTTGGGGATTGGATTGATCTTCTTTTTCTAGTTCTTTGAGGTATAGCATTAGGTTGTTTATTTGAAATCCTTCTATTCTTTTGATGTAAGCATTCATGGCAAATACTCTCCTCTTAGTACTGCTTTTGCAGTATCTCATAGGTTTTGGTATGATATGTATTTATTTTCATTACTTTCCAGAAATTTTTTGATTTCCTGCTTAATTTCTTCTTGGACCCATAGGTCATTCAGGAGCATGTTTAATTTACATGTATTTGGAGTTTCCTAATTTTCTCTTGTAATTGATTTCTAGTTTTAATTCATTGTGATCTGAAAAGATACTTGAAATGATTTTGATTTTTTAAAAATTTGTTGAGACTTGATTTGTTACCTAACATATGGCATATCCTAGAAAATCTTCCATGTGCTGATGAGTTCCATGTGCTGTAGTTTTGGGATGAAATGATCTGTAGATATCTGCCAGATTCAGTTGGTCTAAAGCATAGTTTAAATACTGTGTTTCTCTGTTGATTTGTTGCTTAGATGATCTATCCAGCGATGAGAGAGGGGTATTCAGGTCCCCTACTCTTATTGTATTGGGGTCCATTTCTTTCTTTAGGCCTAATAGTATGTGCTTCATATATCTGGGCACTCCAGTGTTGGGTGAATATATATTCATGACTGCTATGTCTTCCTTGCTGGACAGATCCCTTTATCATTACATAATGGCCTTCTTTGTCTCTTTTTACAGTTTTTGGCTTAAAGCCTATTTTATCCAATATAAGAATGGCTACTCCTATTCATTTTTAGTTTCCATTTTCATGGTATATCTTTTTCTATTCCTTCACTGTTAGTCTGCATGTGTCTTTACAGATGAGGTGAGTTTCTTGAAGAGAGAAAATACTTGCATCTGGCTTGTTAATCCAATCAGTCAGTCTGTGTTTTTTCAGTGGGGAGTTTAATCCATTTACATTTAGGGTTCTTATTGAAAGGTATTATCTCACTCCTGGCATTTTATCAAATTTTGATTGAATGTTTTAAATATCTTTTGTTCATTTCTTCCCCTTTTATTGTTCATTTTTGATGTTTGTTGGTTTTTTTGAGGTGGTAAGATTTAGTTTCTTTCTCTTTCTCATTTGCATTTTTGTTCTACTTGTGGGTTTTGTTCTTTCTTGTGTATTCATGGTAGTGATTATTGTTTTGGGGCTCCAGATGCCAGACTCCCTTGAGGATTTCTTGCAGGGCTGGTCATGTGGCAGTAAACTCCTTTTGTTTGTCTGGAAAATACACTATTTCTCCTTCATTTCTGAAAGGTAGCCATTCTGGTTATAGTATTTTTGGCTGCCAGTTTTTGTTTTGTTTTGTTTTTTTTCAGTATTTTGAGTATATCATCCCATTTTCTTCTGACATGTAGAGTTTCTATTGAGAAATCTGCTGTTAGTCTGATAGGGGCTCCCTTATAGGTGACTTGATGCTTTTCTCTTCCTTATTTTAGAATTCTTTCTTTGTATTTGAGCTTTGCCAGTTTAACTATAATTTGTCTTGGAGAGGAACTTTTTGGATTTAATCTGTTTGGGGATCTTTGAGCCTCCTGGATCTGAATGTCAATCTCTCTCCCTATACCTGGGAAGTTTTCCATTATTATTTCATTGAATAGTTTTTCAGCACCTTTTCTTTTTCCTCCCCTTCTGGAACACATATGTTTCAAATGTCGAATGTTTGTGCACTTAAGATCATCTGCTAGCTCTCTTAGATTTTCTTCATTTGTAAAAATTCTTTTATCCTTTTCTTTGTTGGCCTAGGTTATTTCAAAAAGACATCTTCAAGATAAGAAATCCTTTCTTCTGCTTGTTTTAGCCTTCCGATTAAGCTTTCAGTTGTGGGGGTTTTTTTTATTTTGTTGAATGAATATTACATTTCCATGAGTTCTACTATATTCTTTTTTAAAGTATTAGTCTCTTTGTAAATTTCCTCCTTTCTATCCTGGATTTTTTTTTTCTCATTCCATTATGTTGTCTAACTGAGTCTTCTAATTTCTCATTGAGTTTCCTTAAGATTGTTGCTCAGAATTCCTTTCCAGTCATTTCAAGGGTTTCCTGCTCTTTAGGGTGTGGTATTTGAGAATTACTGTATTATTTTGTGGTATCATATTTTCTTGGACTTTTTACATATTTCTAGTATACATATTTCCAGGATACATATTTCTAGTATCTCTACATTGATGTCTGATCCTCTGGTAGAGCAGTTGTTTCTTCTATTACTCCAGAGTGGGCATTGAGGAGAGAGACTTCCTCTTGTTTTTGCAGTCTCTGCTGGTCACTATCCTGGTGCCAGTGCAGTCAAGTGTCTGGCAGGGAGCCTTCATGGTGGCTGTGGCTGCAATTGTGGTGGTGAGCTGTTTTTGCAGTAGCCATGGCTGTGGCATTGGCTGTGGTGGGCCGTCTGCAGGGAAGTGGTGTTTTGGGCATGCTTCTGCCTCCTGCTGAGAAGGGGTTACTGCCTTTCTCTCCTGCCTAGGACCCTGAGAGTGCTCCTACATCCTGCTGGGCAGTGGAAGCTGCCCTTGGATCCTGCCTAGGACTTTGCATGTGATCCTGCTTCCAGCCAGGTGGTGGGGGCTGTCCTGTGCCAACAAAAGACTTGGACAATAATGTCCCTGGTAGTCTTATTCAGAATAGCCAATAACTAGAAAAACCAAAATGTACATCTATAGGAGAATGAATAAAAATTGGTGGTTTATGCTGCAATATGGTACATTACTGAATGATACAAAACAATTTACTATTGATATACACAACATCATGAGTGAATTTCCAAAAGTTGTTAAACAAAAACAAAAACAAAAACAAAAAAAACAGAAGATATGTACTGAATAATTAAATTCTTATGAAGTCCAGGAATAGGCAAAATTAACCTCTCTGCTGCATTGACTGATGACCAGCCTGTCTCTGCTTGAATTCTTTCAGTGACAAGGAAGTTTCTTCTTTGGAAGTCAGCCCAATCAGATTCCTCTCTTGAGCAAAATGAATGTACAGTTGCAGATACTGACTGTATTCGGCTTGTTGTTATGAGCTCTGGAGCTGAAAGGTTATATAGAGTCAAAACTGGAGATGCAAACAAAGTTGGGGAGGGAGAACTGAGACAGCAAAAAGGAGAGGAAGCCAAGTTACAAAAAAAGAGAATTAACAGATAAAGAACACAGAGAAGCAGACACAAGAAGCCACACAGTTCCCAACAAATTTCCCTTCCTTCCTGACTATTTCACTCTCCTTCCTCATTGAAAAAATCTAATTTTCTACCCTTGGGTTTAAGTATTTCCAAATGTATGCCACTCGGTGTGGCAGTTTTCCAGAAAATATAAAACCAAACTAAACAAATAAACAATCAGAATTGTGTGAGATAATGATTGTAGAAACACATTACCTCACTACCCAAGCACCTGTCTCAGGGATGCACCTTTTAGGGATGAAGAAAGATATTTGGGTTCTTAGGGGTCAGAAGTGGTCAAGAGGAGATAAGACTTTGACAGTCTATCAAGACCACTGTAAAATGCAACCAAGTTTTGCCAATATGAAGTATTCCTGTTAAAATAATGATCTTTTAAGTTAAAGGTAACAAATATTCTATAATTTAAGTGACAGATGATTTGGGAATATTATTTCGTTTCTGCAAAATCATGAGAGGAAGAAAGCAAAAACCATGGAGATTGTAGGAACTGGTCAAATATATCTTTAGCAGTCTAGTCATGAATGAATGTTACAATCACAAATTTAAAAAGCATACAATCTTTACCTTTGTCCAAGAAAATAAATTTACTTCCCTCATTACAACTTCAGGTAAATTCACTATTTTTATTATGTAAACACTGTATATGAGTTTGAAAGGTGACTTTTTCCCTTAATCCTTCCTTGTTCTTTACCCTTGACAGTTTTAGGGTGCTTCTTTTTTATGCTTCTACTCTCTCCATATACTTGTTTCTCTTCATAGTATGTATACACCTTAACAATTGTAGGCGTTTTATCTCTAAAAAAGAAGTTTATCTCAACTGTTGCCTGTTGCTGACTTGGAAACCCTATTCCATCACATCTATGGATAAGAGTGCCTGTGAATATTACTAAATGATGTGGAATAGATGGATAAGCTTCAGATTTTCACCAGAAAATCAGAGTATAATTCATTCCCCAAGAAAAGAAACTTAGCCATTATATTTTTAAAAGTTGTGTTAATCTCTATAGAGTGCCCCAAAATAGAAAAATATGAAAAAGAAAATGCTGAAACATGTTGAATCTACTGCAGTTATGTCTACCTATCAAACTTATTTAGAAAATAAGACAAACCATAAAGATATGTATGTCCCACATGAAGGCTCACCAAAAAGCACCTTAGCAGAAGAAGGTCTTAATACTCAGTTAAACAAAATAACCTGTTTGAGTATTAGTCATACTTCTTCCCCATCTACCATCATTCTTGCTCAATAGGACCAAAAATGAAGTATCATGCCAACAAGCATGAGGGCTACACACATCTCAGAAGCATGAACTTCCATAGAATGCTTTATTTACTATCTGGGTGTTCCATCCAGCATTGACTTTCAACAGGAATCCTATTTTATGGCAAATGAAGTGTAGAAATGGGTTCATGTTCGTGGAATTTACTTGACTTGCCATATTTTCCATTACCCTGAAGCAGCTAGTCTGAGAGAATGATGGATTGGCCACTCGAAGTATTAGTTACAGTGCCAAACAAATGACAACATTTTGCAGAGCTGGGGTAATGTTATCCAGGATGTGGTATATACTCTGTATCGGTAACGAAAGTATGGTGATATTTCTCTCATACCTAGGGTTCACAAGCGTAGGAATCAAAGAGTAGAAACAGGAGAAACTCTTTCCACTATTACTTTTAATTATCCATTAGTAAATTTTGTCCTTTTCGTTTCTGCAACTTATAGCTTTGTTTGTTTATTTGTTTTGTCTTTGTTCCCAAGACAGTATGCTTCCACCAGGGGACACAACAATGGGCCCATTCAACTGGGCACTTTAGGCTTCTGATGTCAGTGAACCAAGGGCAGTAAGAGTGTGAATCTATCGGATCCGGTGATTGGTTCTGACTATTAATAGGGAATTGTGTTGCTTCTACATAATGAAGGAAGGAAAGAGTATGTCTGAATGCAGAAAATAAACTTGGGTACCTCTGAGTACTCCAATGTCCCGTGATAAAAGTTAATGTAAAACTTCAGCAACACAATATAGGTAGGAATACTAATGTCACAGACTCTTCAAGATTGAAGTTTTGAGTCACCCAATAGGCAAGGAATTATGACTAGCTGAGATAACTAGCTAAGGTCAAGGGAATACGGAGTGGTAGAAGGAAGGTTGTAAATACCACAAGTAGGGCTTTAATAGTTGTGAGCAATTTTTTCCTTACTTTGATACGAATATTTTTGAATTTATAGTAAATTCTTTCGCATTCTTTCTTTTCTCCCCTATCCAGTCTCCTTTTATCTATAGCTTACTGCTGTACTTCCTTTGATGTAAAATAAATTCCTTGGTCTAAAGGACTATTGTATGGGATACCATGATGTGAATAAGGCATTCCAACAATCAGTGGATGACGCTGATGGCAGCAGGATTGTGAGTAGCAAAGGCAAATTAATACTCAGAATAAATTTTTATTGAGGTCATGTCAAAGTGCTACCAGTTGCATGATGGAAGAGAGCAAATTTAAACAACTTCCATCAGGCAAACTGATTCCCCTGGTATAGGGGCTGTATAGAGGGGTCAGTGTTGGCCTTTGATACTGCACAGGTGTATCCCTCAACAGGAGCAGTAACCACATCAGCGGTAGTGAAGAGAAGCTCACATTTGCAACCCTAGGTACAACTTGAATCCCTGTCATCATGGCTACTTCGTGCAAGAGACCCTTAAGCAAGGGACCAGGGAGGAGTAGCCACTACCTCGAAAATCAGAATTACAGAAGTAATTTGGCCACTTTCAGAAACGTTGTAAGAATTAGAGAGAGAGAGAGAAACAGGAAAGAGGAAGAACAGTGGCTTCTCATCTCTTTCTGCTGTCTGATCTCACACTGCTGTCTCTTAACAGAACCAAAGAATCCTGGGAAGTATAGTTTGCAAAATCTCAGCCCAGCATCACAAGGCGGTTATCAAAAGGTAGGTAAGAGGTGAAAAAGACAGTAGGAAAATAATTGGCACACTAACCATTACATACTACTGTGAGCCCCCATTGAAATGAAGAAACTCAAGGAAACTGAGATGTGGCATAGGATTTAGGAGAGATTATCACTGCAATTGTGAATCATTTGAGATTTTATTATTATATCACTGAAAACTACCAAGTATTTATATGTAGCCTTTATTTTCATCATCACTACTTTTTATCCACTTATTTGTGTCACGTTTTTTCCTTTAAAATTAATATTCAAAAATTTCATAGTAAATTCTCACCAAAATTAAGCTTAAAGGCTGGGATAAATTGCCACCTAAGAGCAATTGATCTGAGATCATATGAGCATACAAGAAAAAAGAGTAACACAGTTGCCAATTAGGTTGGGACTCTACTTTCACTGATTTGAGACTACAGAAAATTTCCAGAATGTGTAGTGAGGGCATTTCAGACCTGAAAAATATGTCCATTTTTCTACTTTTCTGTCCATCTAAATAATACTGGGTCCTTAGCTCTGAGGTATAGCTTGATTCAAGTTTAATTATTTCACACGTACATTACAGCTATGGTTTCAGCAGGTGTAAATAGAACGGAATTCCACTAATAACCAAATCTTGTGAATGAATACTGATAATATATGCACTGTAGTTTACCAAACACAATGGGTTATCTTGCCCTATTAAATACAGTATGTGAAATTCAAGCTCACAGAGGATGATAGCCATAGCTTGTGTTTGGACAATGCAACAAATTTCCAGACGTTATTGATTCTTTAGCTGACTGTCACTGGCTGTCTCTGTGAGCCTGCTTAAGTCATTTAAATTTGCAGAGTTTTGATATTCCATCTGTAAGATGGGATAATTAAACAGACTTTAAAGATGTTCAGATGAAAGGAATGATGTAAGTGCAAAATAATCTACTCATCATTAGGAAGATAAGTTCTAATCTATTCATGAAAGTAAGTGGTACTAGAAAAACTATAGTCAAAGGAAAAAGACATTTGGGAGATTCTTATAATTACAAGAAGCTAACTTGACCAACTTATTCATTAAGACAGGTATGTATTTTATTCATATATTATCTTTATTGTGAGAGAGGAGATACTATCTTTGTAAGTCTTTAATGATAGTAGTATCTCAAAAGAACAATACACTGTATGGTTTATACTTCCCGTGAGAATGTTTAAAACATTGGTCAATAATATTTTTAAAATGTTTAAAATACTCTCCACAAAAGAAACATAAGTTAATTTTATTGCAATATTTTGTTGTTTTGAGATTAACTATAATTAAAAATACACATCTAATTCTTTTAGGTTGTAATAAAATTTAGTAGCAGCCATATTCTACACAAATTTTGGGCTCTTGTCTTGCCATGGGTAAATAGTATCAGTTTAAATATAATCAGAGATTATAATTTCGAAATTATAGATTCTGAGCAAATTTCATCCAATTTTGACATTACTTTAAAGCATTCTCTGCAAGTAATTTCCAAGGTTTATTTTTTCAAGCTGTACCCCAAAATTGAGTACTGATTTTAGAATTGATTGGAACAAATTATGAATGAAATAATTGGTGATTTAAATGCATAAATACAATAAAATAAAGGTTATGTCTACAATTATTTTTTTGGCACTATATTTAATTTTTTTGAGTACTTTTTAAGGCTACGTCTTCATTAATATTGGTTGCCAACTGACCAAAAATAAAGGATACTTAAAACAACAACAAAAAAATAAAACAAGAAAGAAAAAGAAAATGTCTTCAGGAAAAACTTAAGTTTTTACCTATACTTTAAATTTGCAAAGCAGCTGTTTCAATTGTACCATCTCCAAGAACTGTAAACACATTCTAGGAGTTCTAACTTTTAAGTAAAACTTTTTTGTATAAACACTACATTTTCATAGTCATCAACAGTGACGTGTTTTTAAACAGTTCCAATCTTAAGGCCACAAAAAGGTATTAACTTGTTAAAACTAGATGTGAAAAGTAAGCATACTCAGGGTGGTTTTTCTGGGGCAGCTCTTTGGTTTCCTGTTCAAATGAAGAGAAATGAGCAATTAATGCAATCTTTGGTTTTTAAAATGAAGGAATTACCTCATGAATTACTCAGGTAATTGTCTTAACTATGTTACCCAAAGTGGTAAATCTACCAAAAGGTTCCCTGTGTAATGCCATAGAAAAACTGTATTCTGAAATGAATGCGGGCACAATTCAAAAATGTTATGGAGCAATACAGAAAGGAATAATAAAATCAGCAAAATTAAAAACTGAAATAGCTATCTCTCCTGGATAGCTTCTAGATATCTATCATTATGTCTCACATGGGTACAACCATGTGGTATGCTAGAACTTACTGGCATCATGAAATAACTTAATACATGGCCTTTTCCCCTGTGGCTAGGGAGAAGGGTGGGAAATATTCAAAATCACAAAGTTCGAGAGATACAGCTAACTTCAGAATGAACTGAGTGAATAATGACATACAAGTTCAGAGCTATGAAAGCCATCAAAAGTAAAGATTTAAGGAC
>NW_007737257.1:4552-5060 GCF_000696425.1 Galeopterus variegatus | reverse complement strand
GAACATGTGAAAGTTGGCAAATGAGAGAATGCTCTTTGAGCCTTTTTTTCCTTGACAGCCTATAGATTGTTAATGCAATCACCAAGGGCCAAACACAAGTACTTGAATTATTACAGTAATACTTATGAGAAATTTATACAAATTAATGAATATATCCTGATTGCCTGCTCTAGCTGTTCATATACAGCAATAAATGAGACAAAGACCCTGACCTCAAAAGACTTAAAATTCTGATGTGGAAGGCAGAAAAATAAACATATAAAGTAATGTTCAGTAGTGATTAGTGCTAAGAAGAAAACTTGAACATGATGGGATGGGAAACTTTGGGCCTTAAAGTGATCAAGGGAGAATTTCTCTGAGGTAGGGATATTTGAGTGTAGAAAGGAATAAAACTAAGAAACTAGCCCAGTGAATACCAAGAGGAAGAGAATAAAAAGAAAAAACCTATATAAAAAAAAAAAAGCAAACTTCAAGTTTGAGTGAAAACAAGACCTGTGTGGCTAGAGCA
>NW_007737257.1:0-3780 GCF_000696425.1 Galeopterus variegatus | reverse complement strand
TATAAAAAAAAAAAAGCAAACTTCAAGTTTGAGTGAAAACAAGACCTGTGTGGCTAGAGCAGAGAGAGCAGGGCTGGGAATGAGGTGAGGCAAAGAGAGAGGCAGGGAGCAGATCACCGAAGGCCATGAGGGGAGGAGTTTAGCCCAAGATTGAGCAGGAAAGTGACCTCCTTGGCTGACATTTTCAGAAGGTCAGTAGTACAACAGGAAGACTAGTTAAAGGGGAAGCCTGGGTGCAAGAGCATGTGGCTTAGACAAGGGTGGTAGCACTGGAGATGGTGGTCTTTGGATGCCATGTGTATGTTGAAGGTATGTGGAAGAGAATTTGCTCATCAGAACCTGGGGAAGAGGAAAAAAGAGGAGTCAAGGACATCTTTTTATGTGTTTTGGCATGAGCAACTGAATAAGTAGAGGGACCACCTATTAAATGGGGAAAGCTGGAAAAGGGGCAGATGTCAGACGGTGGTAGGAAGGAGTAGTGGGTGGTGAACAAGGAATGTTTGATCGAGAGTTCAGTATTAGAAGTGTTGAAATTGAAATGACCATTCAGCATCTGCCTTGGGGTGGATGTTGCCCAAAACTTAATCCCCACCGTAACTGCTGAGGGTGGGAAATCCTATCATGGGAATTGAAAGGTGGGGCCTTGAAGGGGTGATTAAGTTAATGGTTTAATGGTGGTCTTGGGCATTGTTCTGAGGGCTTTAAAAGGAGAGCAAATGAGAAGCTATCTCTCCCTCTCTGCTCTGCCATTTTTCGGCCATGTGAGACACCTAGGTCACTGTCACCACCACCAAGACCCTCATCAGATGTGTTCCTTGGACTTTGGACTTCCCAGCCTCTGAAACTGTAAGCAGTAAATTTTGTTTCCTTATAAATCACGCAGGTCCAGGTAGTTTGTTATAAGTGACAGAAACGGACTATACAGCATCCAAGTAGAGACACTGAGTTGTAGCTGTAGATATGCTTTGAAATATAGAAGAAAGGCCCAGGCAAAACTATGCATAAAGAGTTATCAATGTACACATGGTTTTTAAAGCTATGGGACTAGAGAAAACTTACAGTAATATTTAGAAAGAAAGAATGAGGCCTGAGTCTCATTGATGCATCAAGTTTAGTTACTGGGAACAGAAAGAAGATAAAGCAAAAGAGACTAAGTCTGGTTTGCAGTTAGAGAAATAATTGGAACGGAAAGTTAGAGTCAGGATTAGGATTAGAGCAATGGAGACAATCACTCATGTTACCTTGTGTATGAAAAACAAACACCAAGTTACTCTAGGGTTTCATATCATAAGAATTAACTTAAAATCACATATACTTAAATGACAAAACCTCTTGGAAGGAATCCATGAGAGCCCTTATTCTGAACTCATCAGTTTTTTACACATGCATTCATTCATTAATGTGTCAAACTTTCATTGGCTATTATTTGTAATAGTAACGAATGCAAATGGTAGATAAGCAAAGAAAAGAATCAGAATTCTGTGGTGCAAAGCCAACGAGGAATAAAAGACATCTCACTGCTAACTATTGTGACAATGTATGCTACAGTAAGATTAACAGAAAAGGTGTTGTGGAAACTCAGAAAAGGAGGCACCTAGCAGTGATGGATGGGAACTATGGAGGGCTTCCCAGAGAGGGGATATTGGAGTGGAATCTTAACAATGTTAACTTGGCAAACAACAGTGAAAATGTTATGTCATCTAGAAGAAAAAGTATGTATATATACACAGAATAATAAGGCCCTAATTCAGCACTAAAATTTCATCAACTTATTTAATTTACTATAATAATGAGTAATATTTATTTACCACTTACTATGTACCTAGTGCAATCGATACTTAATATGGAAAAGAAGAGGGAGTAAAGAGTATTATAATTACTCGATATCTCTATGTGGAGGTAGTGGGCTAAATATTTTACACACGATATATAATTCAGCCTCACAAAACATCTGCAGGGATGTTTACTATCACTAGAAAAAACAAGACCCCGAAGTGTGTAGCTATGTCATCAAGGTCACCTAAGAAGATGGTGTGCCAGGATCAGAACCCAGTTATCTCTGAAGCCCGCATTTTTATACTAGTTTCCAAAATCATTTCATATGTCAGTGCTGATTTAATAATCTTCATAGCAGCCTTGTGAACTAAGTATTTTATAACCATTTATACATAAGAAAATACCTTTAAGATTACACACAACTAATAAATTATAAAATACTTGCATCCTAAGAAAAGTTGAATAAATTAGGCTTTAAGTACACAGGCTCAGAAGATCAACTAGTTGTATCCAATTTATTCTGTATTTATTTGTATGCTTAGTTTCCTCATTCATATATTGAGAATAATAAAAATACATACCTTATACGATTACTCTGAAGATTCAATACACCAATAAGATTTAGAACAATGTATGGCATATAAGCATTCAGTGAATGTTAAGTATTAATATCCTCTCTAGATTCCTTCCAACATACAATACACCCCAGCTGCATTCTGGGCATCAGACAATAGCTATTATGTAAAACATAACTTAGTACCCTTACAGAGCTCAAATTTCACAAAATCCACACTTTGGATAATTTTATGAATCAAATCTATAAATATTTAGTCTTGCTTGGCACAAAGCACCATTGGTGCTTTCACTGCAAGGCAATAACTACCAGGAATTTTCATGAGAAGTATTATAAATAGGACAGATGCTTTTGTTCATAAATCAGGCATTGACCTCAATCATTAATAAACAAATCAGAGACAGAGCAGAAAGAAAATGTGAAGAGTAATTTGGTAAGAAATCCAATAAATTTTTTCAACACAAATAATCAAAACAGAATTCATTCTTAATCCTGCCATGCTAATGACTTCTGTTAAAGTAAAAATGATTAAATCAAATTTGGCTTTAATTTGTTGAGACTAGATGGACTTTTCCCCAATTTGATAAATTACTGTGAGAACAAGTCAAATAATGTGAAATTTACTATGAGGCTGCTGTTCCATGAAAGCAGAATAAAACAAGAAACAATTCACGAGTTATTTGCATATAATTCACTGAATTCGAGAAAGAAAAAAAGTATTATTGAAATCTCACCTACCTTTACCACTATTGATCTGTTGTCAAAGTAAGAATTACTTTTGCATCAAGACTTGTAGATAGCAAAACTTTCCATGCCATGGCCTACTGGGGGCTTCTTGGAACAAACCATGCTGTGTCAGAACATTCTTTCACCTCCAAAGACTTAATAGACTCACAGAGTACTTCTGTTGAAAGACACACCAGAAATGATTTATCCTAACTTTATCACTTTATAAATTAGGAAACTGAGGCCCAGAAAGGTTTAATGACCTCCCCAATTTCCACAAATGGTAAAGTTGCTCTATGCTCTGTTAGTACACAAGGGAAAGAGAAATGGAAATGAGGTGGAGAGAGTAAGCACAGAGGTGCTAGTCTCTGAGCCTGTGGTTTATTTAATATTAATACAACACAATTTTCTAAAGCTCTCTTTTCTCCAAGTAAGTGGGTATTAACTTACCCAATAGCTCTGTCCCAACTTTTACTTTTCTACTATTTTGAAATTTGTGCTAGGATAGAGTGTTTGCATTTGTATACTTCAGATAATTTTTGAAGAAATTATTTTAATGAACTTGCCTATTTTTGTCCTTTTAAGCTTTTAAAAAAAAAATTAGTGGGGAAAATCTGTATCTTTCCATCAAGGAAAAAAACAAAAAAACAAAAAACAGAGAGTCTGAGTATAATTGAAAATTGTAGGAAAAGAGAGTTGAAACA
>NW_007737256.1:54201-55124 GCF_000696425.1 Galeopterus variegatus | reverse complement strand
CTTGAGGAAATACTGCCTTCCCAGCTATGTTTGAAAAGCCAATATATTAAGTGTTATAGCATTCTGATAGTGCTCTAGAAGTCAATCTCCAATATGACATTGAAATATACAAAGAGTATGGTTTAATATTCAGAAGTCCAAATGAGCCCAAATGAGTTCACTGAAAATTCAGCTTCTTAAAAATCTGGACCCCTTGAAACTGGCACCGCAGGCCAGATGAGAGGGAGTAGGGACAAATCTCAGAATGGAGCCTGTCTTATGACAACAACAGGAATAGTAGACTTGTTGCTTCCTGATTTGTCTAACCCAATTGAATGTGAGAAGCTGCCATAGGGAAGACGAACAATGTTTTAATTTCAATGCTGGTCCAAAGGGGGAAAAACACTGTTTATCCAAGACTACTGGAATAAGGCCAACAGTCCACTTTGACCCTCACTCAGTATTCTTTCTACCCACTATTGCAAAGGCTACATATATGAACAACTAATGTGTAAAGCAATAAGCCCGTGGCCACCTGGAGAGACCCACTACCCAGATACAATAGACTCCATCAGTGCTACCCACAAAGTGTGTTTGCACACTACATGGCCTCAGAATACAGATTTCTAGGGTCTATTATGGCCTGATTCTGCAAAAGTCCAGAGATATTTTTGGAGGCAGGTTCTGAAGTAGATAAACTCACTATGTGATATGCCCCTTTCCCAATGCTTTAAGATAAGGGGGGTGGGGGAAGAAAACACAGCCATCACAACTATTCCTTGAACTTGTTAAGACAAGTGAACAGATATGTTGATGGGGGAAAGGGGAGAGGGAGGGAAGAAAAGGAGGAATTGATAAAGGGACAAGAAAATCAACTATATTGTATATTGATAAATTAAAATAATAATAATAATAAAAAGTCAAGGAGACCCAGCCTCAACTCA
>NW_007737256.1:51775-53771 GCF_000696425.1 Galeopterus variegatus | reverse complement strand
CCTGGCTTATTTCACCTACAAACTTTTTTCCAACCTCATCCATGCTACAGCAAGTGGATTTCATTCTTTTTCATGGCTGAGTAATATTCTATTGTGTACATAAACCACATTTTCCTTATCTAGTCATCCATCGATGGACATATAGGTTGTTTCCATGTCTTGTAAATAGAGCTGTGATGAACATGGGATGCAGGTATCCCTTCAACATGATGATTTCCATTCCTTTGGGTTTATACCCAATAGTGAGCCCAGAAATCAATCTACATACTTACAGCTGACTGATCTTCAACAAAGGCACCAAGAACATACATTGGGGAAAGGGAAGTCTCTTCAATAAGTGGTTCTGGGAAAACTGGATGTCCATATGTAGAAGAATGAAACTAGACCCGTAGCTCTTGACAGGTGAATTTTCTTTTCAGTTAGCTAAATTGCTTAGGCATCCATACCAACTTCTCGGGAACTGGATAAAAAAGCTGATGTTTTCCATGCCTAGCTGTAAGCCATGTGCTAGAACTACAGAAACCCAGGAGAAAATAAGATGGTTAAAAGAATACCAAAAGGATTTGTAGATTGACAGAAGCTTCTTGCCTGATTCTTAACTCTCTACTTCTTACATACATGACAGATAAATGACCATAGAGGAGATATTATCTGGATGAAATATAGATGTGAGGGACAAAACAGATGTTCAAGAAGATACTATAAAAAGAAAACAGAATAAGCAAACATACCTCAATCTATGACAATTTAAAAATTAAGAACCTGGGAGTAAGACTTCATCTTTTCCTCTTTCCCCAACCCCCCGAAAAGAATCCTGTAAATGCTTGCCTAAAGAGGAAGGATGGGAGTAGTTTANCTACTGGAATAAGGCCAACAGTCCACTTTGACCCTCACTCAGTATTCTTTCTACCCACTATCGCAAAGGCTACATATATGAACAACTAATGTGTAAAGCAATAAGCCCATGGCCACCTGGAGAGACCCACTACCCATATACAATAGACTCCATCAGTGCTACCCACAAAGTGTGTTTGCACACTACATGGCCTCAGAATACAGATTTCTAGGGTCTATTATGGCCTGATTCTGCAAAAGTCCAGAGATATTTTTGGAGGCAGGTTCTGAAGTAGATAAACTCACTATGTGATATGCCCCTTTCCCAATGCTTTAAGATAAGGGGGGTGGGGGAAGAAAACACAGCAATCACAACTATTCCTTGAACTTGTTAAGACAAGTGAACAGATATGTTGATGGGGGAAGCGGGAGAGGGAGGGAGGAAAAGGAGGAATTGATAAAGGGACAAGAAAATCAACTACATTATATATTGATAAATTAAAATAATAATAATAATAAAAAGTCAAGGAGACCCAGCCTCAACTCAGATGCACTCATTGTTTGTTGGAGATATAAGTGTAGACAGGTAAATTTTCTTTTTTTTATTGAAACGTAATTAATTATACATATTTCGGGGGTACAGAGTTGAATATCAATACCTGTGTACAATGTGTGATGATCAAGTTCCGATAATCAGTATATTCATCACTGCAAAATGTAATTACTCTTTTTGCCCACTAACCAATTTCTCCCAAACTCTCCTCTCCTTCCCCCTTCACCATCTCAAGTAACCATAGTTCTGTTCTCTTCTTCTGAAAGTTCAACATATTATTGTGATTGTTGTTTCTTTCTTCTTTGGTTCTTTGGTTTATCCATCCTTATGTCCTTCCTTTTTTCCTTCCTTCCTTCCTTCCTCTCTTTATTTTTTTAGCTCCCACTTACAAATGAGGACATGCAGTATTTCTCTTGCTGTGCCTGGCTTATTTCACCTACAAACTTTTTTCCAACCTCATCCATGCTACAGCAAGTGGATTTCATTCTTTTTCATGGCTGAGTAATATTCCATTGTGTACATAAACCACATTTTCCTTATCTAGTCATCCATCGATGGACATATAGGTTGTTTCCATGTCTTGTAAATAGAGCTGTGATGAACATGGGA
>NW_007737256.1:49056-50617 GCF_000696425.1 Galeopterus variegatus | reverse complement strand
CCAACCCCCCGAAAAGAATCCTGTAAATGCTTGCCTAAAGAGGAAGGATGGGAGTAGTTTACAGAAATGTTTATTATTTCCCATGAGGAAAGAAATCACAGACCAAAGAAAGAGAGGAGGGGGAAAAAGCCATGGTAATGAATAGAAGAAGAAAGTATAGCCAGGTACCAGGAAGATGGGCAGTTTGAGAGGAACAGATTTCAGTAAGTGTGATTGTGGACCATGGCTTTCCATTTAAGGTCTTTCAAGAGAAGAGTAACCATAAAAAATGGAATTCATTACTTTTGGTTCTAGAATTGTGCCTCTAAGTCACTGTCTTAATATTTCAGCCATGTTAGTCTCCAACTTCACATGGGTTCCCTATTTTTGTCCCTTCACCTGTAATCTAAGAGAGCTTCTAAAGAATGGCCTTCAGTGATCATTCCACTCCTTTTTACTTCTAACAATTTCTTAAATTTACAGTTTTCCTTCTCTCCTAAATGTAGCCATTTACATATCATCTTCCTTTTCTTTTTTTACCATTCCAAAAAGTTCATGTTTTCTCAAGAGTGTAATCTTGAATGAGAATCATAAGACATAAATGTTTCAAATGTTTAAAGTGGCAAATGGTATATGCCATCTATGTTCTAGACTAGAGAGACAGTACATGGTCCCTGACTTAACGGCTTTTGGTGCCCATTAGGAAAAATGAGGAACAATTACTAGTTACAGGAATGAGATATATGAGTGACATCAATGGATGTATGGAGCACTACGGGAGCTCATAGAGGGATTTAATCTAGTTAGGGAGTTGTTCCTCACCTCCCTGGGAAGGCCTTCTTTAAGTTGAGACTTCCTGAGTGAGTGAGTTACTTAATGTGCCTTATTGTCAAACTCGTACATTCTTTTAGGGGAATGCCTCTTTCCCCGTGCCCTTACCTTTGCTGAATCTCACTAACTTGCCTGCTAAATCCTTAGTCAATGAGAAATGATAAACCATTTGTTAACTACAGCACTTTATAAAATAAGTTTAATGTAAGAGCTAAGGGAGGCATAAAACGAGAACCTTGGAGAAGTCTAATTTTCCATAATAAATAGGTGACCTGGATCTTTCTGGATGAAATAGAACTAAGTCCTGACATGTTCCAGGATTTTAAATCTTCCCAGAGTTCTTCTGTGCTATTAAATTAGTTGACGTTTCCATTAACTTCAGCCTGGGGGAAGTGAATGGATAAACTGTCATTGACTGCATGGCTTTTACTATTTGAAGATGCTGTGTCAAGGGTAACTGGCTTTCCTAATCCAGTTATGTTGAACCCTCAGGTGACATCCAGTTTGCCTCCTTCCAAATGCCCATCCATATTAGGAAAAGGCATCAGTGGTTTGTAATTCACAGACTGAGTGCTATTTCCCATAAATAGTACTGCTATTAATCCCCAGCAGTAAGGCAGTGGTCACTCTTAACTTCTCTCCCATCCTACAGGTTACATGCCATCAACATCTTAAAGGAATGCACTAAATGTTGGTATTTTTCTGTAGCTTCTGATAGTAATACAGGCTTTTTCTAATTTTCATCTCTGGT
>NW_007737256.1:24233-48284 GCF_000696425.1 Galeopterus variegatus | reverse complement strand
TTCTCTCCCATCCTACAGGTTACATGCCATCAACATCTTAAAGGAATGCACTAAATGTTGGTATTTTTCTGTAGCTTCTGATAGTAATACAGGCTTTTTCTAATTTTCATCTCTGGTCACTTAAGTGAGGTCTTATTACGGGTAAGGAAAGAGTTTGATCCTGAGCTCAAGTCATCTTCCCCAAGAGCCTCAGAGGGCTAGTTTGGGATAAATGTACAAGTCAGTTTCAGTTTGCCATGTTCCTTTTCTTCTGTTTTATATATGTCTGCTGGGACCTTTTAAAGCACTTTGAGCAAATTCAACCATTCATCCATACAAAAGTACAAAAGATCTGTTCTCTTCTTTACCACACACAATGGCACAGATAGGGAAATAGAGAATGCACTTAACCCCATCTAGACTCATGGCCCCCTCTTTTGGTGCATGCTTTCAAGCTCCACTGTACCGCCCTGGCTCCCCAAGCACACAGCCGGCTAGGGCAATCAATTTCTGGGAGCATGATTGACCTATTTTTCTCTGCCGGTCTGATTTCCCCTAAGCATCATATCCTTGGCATACAAATTCTCTATAAAAGAATTCAGATACTTTACAAATGGCTAGGTTAAGTGTAAAATGGAGATAATTCTTTCTTAAGAATTGTCAGATGGGGGAAGGGAGGGAACATGGATGTTACTACTGTTATCAGACACATAGTGGGCACTAATACCTTATTTGAAACATGCAGTCTTTGGTCTAGTATTCTCTAGGTCATATTGCATTTCAAGATTCAAATTCAGGTTATGCCTCCATTTTCCCTCCCTGTGTCCCACTGCATAGAATAAGAGGGTTTCGTTTTTGTAAGTGAAGGTACTAACTTAAGCAAAAGGGAGATATCAGCATTCATTCTGTTGCTTTCTTTTCCTGCTTTCTGGAAACCCAGCCTTCAACAAGCAGACCCTGAGATGGAAATTGACAGGCAGGAGGTTTATTAGAGAGTGCTCTTGAGATCCTCAAGTGTGGAAGGGAAGGGAAGCAAGTAGGACTGAACAAAGGGAGGAGTCAAGCTGCAATGCCATCTGGGTGGAATGCCTCAGCCAACTCTGTGGGGAGATCTAAAGATAAAATTATTCCGCAGAGCTGCACAGAGCTGGGACAAGAGCCTTTGTATACTCCTGGAAGAATCATTTATTGAATCCAGTCTATCCAGGAAAGGGGCATGACTTTGGACAAGGCTGTTCTCTGCCTCTGAGAAATCCTTTAAGAAGTCTGTTGGCTGAGAGCTCTACACCCACAGCATTCTCAGCAGCTTGGGGAACCAGTCCTTCATTACTGAAGGAGGATTCAGGCAACATATCACAGCATCCACCACACTGCTCCATGTATATCTGTAGAAAAATTTATTTTCAAGCTTCCAAAAATGTGAACTTGTAGCCTGAGACAAGTGCATCATGTCCACATACCAGCTGAAATATATGTGAACCTTATCCAAAAAGAAATGATTTCTTAATCCTGATTGGGGCTATGATTTTTTTTTTATATTCTTATGTTCTCTTTAAATAAGCAAAGAATATTCATTACTATCCATGTGTATCTATTCAGTATGGAAAATAATTGACTCTTTAAAACAGTCATCTTTTGAGGAACTCACTGGTCTTTCGGTATTATCTCTTTTAAGTCTATACATCATAGAAGAACAGCTGGTAAAGAGGGACATTGCTTCACTACATATTGTCTTGGCAATGAAGTTAGATGTCTTCTAACTAGTGTAGAGTAGTGGGGGCGGGCAAAAGATGAATGTGGACATGCTTAACTATTCACAATATTGAATTGTAAAATAATAACGTAGTAGAGGCCACTTTTATTTAGTTTTAGGATAAAGAAAAATCACCGCAGACCATCTGAGGAAAGATTTCAGAGGTGGGGCCCTTGAACAGGTTGTGAGAGGTGTATGGGATCCATGCATAGGCAGGTAGGATAATGCTTTAAGCAAAGGCAAAGCTGAAAATGCTCAGAATATTTCGAGAAATATGTGTAGCTGCCTAGTTGTAACTACTTGTGGAGTAGAGACAAGAAGAGCCTGGGACCAGATGGTCATCTCTATCCCTAAAATTGATACCAAAGCTTGAAGAAGGAGACATATTTGGTAGAAGCAGTGTCTTATAAAAGCTAACCCATCATATTGTGGAATAAGTTAGATGCGGGAATGAGACAGATTAATAAGTATATAATTTCCAGGCATAAGACAATGGCCACATTAATATAAATGAGAATAGAAGGGGGAAGTATAAAATTACCTACAAATAAATGTCAGGCTTCTATATCCCTGTTTAGTCCTTTAGAATCTGGACTAAAAGAATCTGAATTATATTCTTTAGTATAATATTGCCTATGGTGCTGGCGCGGTTGATAAGATGAATCTTTTCAAATGCTATTAGCTTATGTGAGCCTCTTGGCCTATTTCTTCGGAGCTATAGCTTCAGAGTTTACAGTAGGAAACTATTTAGGTTAAATAGAATTTTTCATCAGTACTCTCAGCATCCCTTGCTGCAAAACTAGGAGAAGAGAAAGGCATGGACATCTACTGCTTGCATTTCTATAATTCCTTATTGTACAAAAAATTATTTTCTGAAAATAGAAGGGTCAGTGGTGTTAAAACCTAATACAGATTTATTAAATATTATCAGTACACATGGATTGATTGAATGATTGAATAGTTTAGTCCATGCATACTCATAGTGATGACATTGCAAAGAATCCTGAGACTATACAGGGTCTTACATCATCTCAGAACAAATGATTGATTTCTAGGAATTTCTAGGAATTTCAAAATTGAATGTGCTAGAATATTGGTCTCTTACAAATCCCAGTCAGTAACATCAGAACAAATGATTGATTTCTAGGAATTTCTAGGAATTTCAAAATTGAATGTGCTAGAATACTGGTCTCTTACAAATCCCAGTCAGCTACGGACATCACTTTAAAAGCCAAGACAAGATTATAAAATGGATTTTTTAAAATTATTCCTGACTAATAGTATTGATCTCCTTGTATATTTTGTTCCTGGCTTAGCTCTACCCATGTGATATAAAAGAAAACTCACTACCCTCCCAGGCAGAACACTCTTCTCTTCTCCCACTCTGTCTTCACTAGTCATGTCCTCAAACAAGCGGTCCAAACTTTCTGGCTTTAACTATCTCATCTGTAAGAATGAGGACAAGATTTATAAGTAATTTGAATAAGACAAGTTTATAAATTACTTTTCATTAGACCAGGTGTAACTTGAACTAGCAGATTTTATGACAAGATCACTAAATAGGCATGCATATTAGATTCTATTTTCCTGAAGGCAGACACTAAGAAGAGAGAAAATAGTAAGTTTACAGGGGAGGAACTTGACAAACAGTATCTTAGCCTGGTAATCAAGGTAGACATCAACATAACATGATAAGTCAGGTTGATAGTATACAGCCTTTATACAAAGTGATGAAAATGGCACTTTATCTCTGTCATCTTCTTCCCAAAAATCCATAACCTCAGCTTAATCATGAGTTAAACATCAGACAAATCTCAACTGAAGGACATTCTATAAAATATCTGACCAGTACTCCTCAAAACTGTAAAGGTCATCAAAAATTCTGAGAAACTGCCACAGCCAAGAGAAGCCTAACGAGACATGGCTACACAATGTAACGTGGTGTCCTTGATGGGACTCCAGTAAAAAAATAAAAATAAAAATAAAATAAAACAGGTAAAAACAAAAAACAATGGAAATCTGAATACAATATGACCTTTGATAATACTATTAATATAGGTTTATAAACAATATAGGCCTATTAATTGTAACACATATGTCATACTAGTATAAGGTATTAATAATAGAAGGAAATGGGTACAAGACATATGGGAACACTCTGTAATAGTTCTGTAATTTTTGAATAAATCTAAAATAATTTTTAAACATAATTTATTTAAAAACAAAGTAAGGGAGTTCATATGGAAGCTCAGACTCTTGGTTTAGAACTTTACTAAACATCCTAGGAAGAAAATCCCCATTACATGGAATGCCTCCTGTACATCACTTCAGATCCTTTCAGCCTCACCTCTCGTTCCAGCCACTGAACCAGTTTCATGTGGGCTTCTTCCACTTTTGCACAGGAATGACTTTACTGCATCTCATGGTGTTTCTCTTCTTTTCTGCCTTAGGCTTCTCTGAATCACGGAATGGACGTTCAAGGGAATACACGTGGGAGGAAGTTTAAAGAAGCCAACCCAATCAACTCGTGGGACTGGCTGCACTTGTCCTTGCCAGTACGTTGACTCCTAACTCTTGAATGAGAAACCTGTGTCTGTAAATTCTCCCTTATTGAGACTTCATTCTTCTCTCCATTTATCAACCAGAGATCCATCCTGCTTGAGGGATCCTTATAGACTATGCTTCAATTTTCCACCAAGGGTGCAGGAAAGCTGAAGTATTTATCCAACCAATTCTCTTTTCTCATTGGTTGAAGGTTACCCCAGGGACATTGCATCCCAACATTTCCGGGCTGCTATGCACATGGGTTTAGCAAACTTCAGAGGCACTGGAGAAATCCCTCAAGCAAAGAAGCAGAGAGATGCAGGTACTGAAATGATAAGCCATCAGTGTGCACAACAACTATTCACCATGTTTCTAGGTGAATTTAGAGGTGGGCTTAAGGATATGAGGCAGGGCTTTAACAAAGGCCATTAAACCATTCCAAGGTTTTAATCTTCTCAGGCTTGTCCATCCCAAAGTCCCTATCTCAGGTCACAGGAACCTTCCCTTTAGCTATCAAGGAGCTTAAGATAGGGACTCACATGCTGCTTTTTTATTGGGCAGGACAATCCTACAGATCAGGAGTGAGTGACAAGGGGAATAAAGCAAGAAAGGAGGAAAACTCAGTTTAAGCATATGACTAACTGCTAAAGCCCATAAGACTTTCCCCAAAATGCCACACAAAATGTGTCTAGGGATGTTGTGGGGTGGAGGGAGAAAGGGGAGCTAGTGGGTAAATATTTGACCAATGTGAATGGTCAAAATGTGCCCTGCAGTGTGTTAACTCTCTGCATTTGCAGGATGAATATGTGAGGGCTCCAAGAAGGGTCATAGGGTAGGAGGCAGGAGGTACCTGGCACAAGGTGAAATGCTATCAAACTGCTCCTATGTAAAGTCAGTCACATCCCATACAGAGCTATGCTGTAGCTGCAACTGATAGAAGACAAGTGAGGCTGAGAGAATATATGAAGTGGTGCGTAAGAGGTGTTTAACCAGTTGCCTAAACAATATAGAACTAAAATATTGGCAATAACATTGAAGATGAAGGGGGAGATACATTGGAGTACTTCCCATCTTTATCTTCCTTCTGACCAATCCAACATCTAATATCAATCTTCCTGTAAGTCAATATTCATGTTAACACATAAAGGTGAGCACTAAAATACTACATATAGAAACAATAAATTCCAAACTAGCACAGGAAAAAAGGGAATAGGGGATCCAATCAATCCAAGAAGTCAAGAAAAGAATTAGAGGAGAAAAAAGGATCATAAAATCCATATACAGTAGTATCACCCAATGTCATGATTAAACATACCTTTAAAAGACAGATAATCTGACAAGCTCTCTAAAAAAAATTTTATAGGCTCATTAGGGTCACAATTTGAAAATAAATTGGTGGAAGAAATACACCTAGTAATTACTAAATAAAATAATGCTAAAGTCAAAATATTCATATAAGATTGAGTAGTCATATATCAATATGTGATATTTATCCCTAATAATGTATTTTCTTTTTTTTTTTTTTTCCTTTTTGTCTTTTCGTAGTCATATATCAATATGTGATATTTATCCCTAATAATGTATTTTCTTTTTTTTTTTTTTTTCCTCTTTGTCTTTTTTTCGTGTCCAGCAATGGATCACAACCCTCAGTGTCGTGCCTGTACCGGCCCGGGACCAGCAACGGGATCGCAAACCTCGGTGCTGCGCCCACACCTCGCTCAGCCAGTGAGTGGGAACCGGTCTGTATGTGGGATCCGAACCCTCGGCGGGAGTGCCGCCACACTCCCAAGCGGCGCCCTGGGAACCGGTCTGTATGTGGGATCTGAACCCTTGGCGGGAGTGCCGCCACACTCCCAAGCGGCGCCCTATAGCAGTGCGCCACCGGGCCGGCCCCCTAATAATGTATTTTTACTAATGGAAAATGTACTCTGAATTTGTATGCACATAATACAATCTCAATATAAAGCAAATACCGGCAGAAGATTTCATTATGACTGTATGTTTTTCAGCTTCTCTTTTTATTTACATTATAGTTCTCCCAACTGATAAATTAGATAAATTGGTAACTATGGAGATTTTAACTATTAACAAGCTTATTCCATTAAAAATATCTAGAAGAACCCTGCAGCTAAGAAAAATTAGAACATTTGTAAAATTTTATTTATATACCTATATATGTTATACGTACTATTTGTTTTTATCCATATATATAAAAGACATTTTTGGTTTCCAAATAATTGATGTACCACTATTGTAGACCACAGTTGGACTACAATTCAATTATATAAGAAGTTAGTAAAATTTCCTATAATAAATTTAAAGGAGCTAATACCATTTTGCCTATGTTTATGTTTAATGAACCCCCTATGCAATCATTATGCAACCACATTTATTAACTCAGAGCCAATTTTATTTCATCTATACCCCACTTACTTCCCTAGTCCAATATTATTTTGAAGCCAATCTGATAAATCAACCAATGTAAACACACACTGAAATATTTACAAATAAAATAGGCACTCTAACCAATAGGATGCTTAAAATTTCTGTATCCTACAGGTTTGCTTTTGTAGTTCTTTTTTCTTGGTAAAGACTCGGAAATAAAGAAATAAGAATGATCAACAAAGAAAAATTCCATTCTACTGATTTCTGCTTTTATTTTTTGCTCTTTATTCTTTCCTCCTAATTATTTAGGTAGTCTGAGATGTTTTTAAAGAAATGCTTTTAAATACTTAAAAGATAATGTTTTCATTTTCAAAATTAAAACTTATAGGTAATGCATCTAAATTTTAAGGAGGAAACTTCAAGGAAACATTCAAAACCAAATAACTAACAGTTTTATTACTTGTCCCTTCCCTTTCCTTTTGAATTGAAAAGCTTCTAGTCAAATGGAAATGAAAAAGCATAACACAATTGAAATAATTCTTCATCATAAGGACACAGCAAACAAGTTTGTCCCTGTCACCTATATTTTCAAACCTACTGGCATAATTTATTCCTATGTCTTAATAATTTTCTGATATGAAGAAAACCTGAATTGACCAATAACAATAAATTTTAATGTATGTATTCACATGTCTTATGTGCCAGGCACTCTTTTAGGTATGAGAAAACAGGATTAACAGTCAAGTCACTGGTTTTAGTGGTAGGAGTTGTGTATGTGTAAGGTAGGGGGTCAGAATAGGACCACAGAAAGCAAACAATAATGCACTAGATCCAAAAGTTTTGACAGGCAAACTTTACCAAACCCTTACGTTCAGTTTTGATATCAAGTGTGTACTCACTGCAATCTGTATAAGACATGGATCTGCTCCTTAAAGTTGAGTAGCATTCCTTCTTTTGTAGGTTCTCAAAGTAAACATGTATAAAGTATTCCTATACATATGCATACAAAAATCTTAGATTCAGTTACTATTTTATTTATGTACAGATAAAACAGTTTATCACACTACATAAAGTTTGCTCCAAAAATGCAGAGTTAAGTATCAGATAATATGCAGAAATACATTAGACTAAGATTTAAAAAGAACTGTATTCTTATTTCGATAAATTTATTAACAGCCTCTGGTAAAAATACAATACACACTTGTAACTATCCTAACTATGAATAGAAGGGAACTTGACCTGGTAAATGGTACCTATCAAACAGTGGTGACACCAGTTTAGAAGCAATGCTACTGAAGTGAAGAAAAAGGCAAGGGTACCCACCTTCATTCCTAATAATCAACATCGTACTAGAGTTTCTATTTAATGCAATAAGACCAAAGAAGTTAGGTATAAAAAATAAAAAGGAAGAAACTAGGCTGTCTTCTGGAGCTAGGACGTCCATCTTCTCCTGCCCTTGGCATAGGAAGTTCGGGTTCTTGGGCCCTCTGACTTCAGGACTTACACCAGCAGCACCCCTGGTCCTCGGGCATTTGGACTCAGACTGATAATTCAGACAATTTAGGTGGAAGTTACACCACCAACTTATCTGGTTCTCCAGCTTGCAGACAGCATATTATGGGACTTCTTGGCCTCCATAATCCCATTCACAAGGCTCATCATGATTCAGGAGATAGTTGTCAGACAGAGTCTCATTCATTCAGATATAAGAACAGAAGGACAGAGTCTACTGAAGTGAAATCAATATTGTCTTGAGGCAGTGATGCACCATGCCTTCAGAATTGTCACTACCTATCCATTGCAAGGATCCACTTCATGTCCATCAAGGTTTCCATCACGAAGATTATAAATATAATCAATGCAGCCCAAGAAAACAGCCCAGTCACAGTAGCAGAAGCCTTGGATAAAGTTCTAAAAATTTTACAGACCACGAGTGGGCACCAAAGAGGAAGACCCTCACACGAACAATCTTGTCAGAGGCCTAATAATTGGTGGCTTGAGAAGGTTGTCAGGAAACATGTATGTGTTTACTAAGAAAATGCACCAGAGTCACAGTCTCCTTGCATTGCCAATAACCATCAAAGATGTTCCCATTTGTATCGCTCAATTACTTGATTATGAGTTGGGATTTCAATGTCTTTGAATTGGAAGCTGTTACACATAAAAGACCATTGGTTTACCTGGGCTTAAAGGTCTTTTCCCAGTTTGAAGTATGTGAATTTCAAAACCGTTCTGAAACCACTCTTCAGGCCTGGCTGCAAGTAACTGAAACCCACTACAACTCCTCCAAAGCCTAATATAACTCCACCCATGCTGTGCACGTCCAACATGCCATTGCTTTCTTCCTTAGAAAGGAAAGAGTGAAGGTAGAATTTTAATATCATGATCTAGTTACCTGTATGGATTAAAGATCCAGGAACTCAATCTTAGTAAATACATTAGGCAAACAGCTATTATGAAACCAATTTAACAAAGTTTTGGGGGTTATTTTTTGGTGGGTTTTTTTTTTTGCTTTAATATCATGATCTAGTTACCTGTATGGATTAAAGATCCAGGAACTCAATCTTAGTAAATGCATTAGGCAAACAGCTATTATGAAACCAATTTAACAAAGTTTTGGGGGTTATTTTTTGGTGGGGTTTTTTTTTTTGCCTTTTTTGTGACCGGTAAGGTGATCGCAACCCTTGGTGGAGGAATATACCAGTATTGATTTTATCTCCGTTTATTCATTTTTATTGACATCCAGATGGATTCCTATTTTTCACTAATACAAATTTTACTGTGATAAACATCATTGTACATATCTTGTACACATGAGATTCGCCAGAGAATGTTCCTAGAAGCAGAAATGCATATATACTATGATCCAAACAAATTTAGGAAAGCAATTTGGCAATATTTACTAAAAAGCTATGACAATTTATAGTTTTATGAGTAGTTTGGTAAGAAATCTGAAAATTCCAGTGCTCAGTTTTGTCAATCTGCTGATTTTCTGTTTCTCAGGTAAGTTTATTTTTCATTACTTTGATTATTAGTGGGGTCAAAGATCTTTTGTGGTCATTTGTCATTTTGACTTTCTCTTGTGAATTTTTCTCATTATTTCTGCCCATTTTTCTATTGGTTGCCTTTTCTTATCAATTTCTCAGAATTCTTTAATTACACTGAATATGATCGTTTGCTGTTCTTGTTGCAACTATGCTCCCTTCATCTGTGGCTTGCAAGTTTTAAATTTTAATGTAATTGCATTTATTACATAAAAAAGCAAATAGTTTAAACACATTTTTGTTGCTTTTTGTTGCTTCACCCCCCAAAGATTTGTCACCCCTTTTCCCCTGGGTGATGGAGACACAAAGGATTACTCAAAGCCCATCTCTTCTGAGCAGTGAGAGGCCCCGAAGTGGTTAACTTCCCCGGAAACCTCAAGTGAGAGGCATCCCTTCCTTGGGAAATTAACCACTTCGGGGCTTCTCACTGATCAGAAGAGATGGGCTTTGAGTAATCCTTTGTGTCTCCATCACCCAGGGGAAAAGGGGTGACAAATCTTTGGGGGGTGAAGCAACAAAAAGCAACAAAAATGTGTTTAAACTATTTGCTTTTTTATGTAATAAATGCAATTACATTAAAATTTAAAACTTGCAAGCCACAGATGAAGGGAGCATAGTTGCAACAAGAACAGCAAACGATCATATTCAGTGTAATTAAAGAATTCTGAGAAATTGATAAGAAAAGGCAACCAATAGAAAAATGGGCAGAAATAATGAGAAAAATTCACAAGAGAAAGTCAAAATGACAAATGACCACAAAAGATCTTTGACCCCACTAATAATCAAAGTAATGAAAAATAAACTTACCTGAGAAACAGAAAATCAGCAGATTGACAAAACTGAGCACTGGAATTTTCAGATTTCTTACCAAACTACTCATAAAACTATAAATTGTCATAGCTTTTTAGTAAATATTGCCAAATTGCTTTCCTAAATTTGTTTGGATCATAGTATATATGCATTTCTGCTTCTAGGAACATTCTCTGGAGAATCTCATGTGTACAAGATATGTACAATGATGTTTATCACAGTAAAATTTGTATTAGTGAAAAATAGGAATCCATCTGGATGTCAATAAAAATGAATAAACGGAGATAAAATCAATACTGGTATATTCCTCTGTGGATATGTGTGTTTCTATATGTATATTTTTATATATACACACACACACAAATATATGTATGCTGTGTATAAAAGCATGAATGGTTTTTTTTTTTAATTAAGTGGGAAAAGGAGGCAGGAAGAAGCAAGTTCCAGCAGATACACAGTACAAGAACACTTATGGAAATTTTTTTGTAAAAGTCAAGTATAGTGTTTAGTCCATATTTTTATAGACTTACTATGTAGTTAACCTAAATATAGGCTGCTTCTTTGCAGAAAACAAATACTATAACCAAGAAAACTATCCAAAAAACCATAAAGGAAATGTGTTTAAACTATGTTAAACAAGCTTACACAAATACAGAGATTTTCTTTCATGAAATATATGTTTCCATGTAGATATACCAAGCATTCCATACCAAGCTACAAGTCCTTATTCTATACCCCAGAAAGTATTGTAACCCTAGAACTGATGGTCACCAAAGAAAGCTGCTTGGCTTCAGGCCCTGACAGATTGCCATAAACATCGAGAGCAAACCACTGTGAACAGAAGGAGGTAGGACTGCTCACAGGTGACACACTTGGGTACTTCTCGGGACTCAGTTGCTCAATTATAACAAAAAAACACGAAAAAACAAAAGAAAGGAGTACAGTTTCTCTTAAGGATGGGGAACCGCAAAAACGAGCTTGTGTTCTCACCTGTTTCTGTCTTCTCTCTTTGAAGATCACTACAACTGGAAACTCAGACCATGACATCTGTATAAACACTGCCAAGCTGTTCATCATTCTCTAGGGTCAGAAAAATGGGGCAGGGGGTAATGAAACAAGGGAAAAGGGCCTTTAGGTAAATATCAAACTGAAGCCCCCTAGTGGCTGAGAAATGTTATCCAAATTCTTTCCCAGTCCAATTTCTCCCAATTTTAATTGAAGTTTGGTGGAAATGCTGCTGTCTCCAGCCTATAGTTTATTCCGTAGGTCCTTATCATTCGCTTTCATCCCATTTCCTTCCCTTGTATCATAAATATTCTGCACACTCTTGGGGAATCCTGAAAAATTTAAGTGCTTCCTAAGCTTAGTAGCAGGTCATCAAGGAAGCCTCCTATATAATTATTGAAGCCTCACACTTAGGTGAACAAGAACACTGAAGGCCCTAGCAAAGTATGAACATGGACCAAGTGTTTCTGCAGAAATTCGAAAGCCAGTGAATGACATGAACATCAGCTATTATTTTTGCATTGTCCATGTTCTCTCCCACTCCACTGGTAAAGGTAATTGAGAGTTGGCTAAATTCCTATGATTGTTGTCTCCATTGTTCTGCTTTGTGTGATGTTTATATATCATGAAAAAGTTCTGAAAACTACACCTTAGACCCACTGAATATTAACAGTCTGGTATCATCTCCCCTCAATACTGGATGGAAACACACAAAGTGTTCTCTCTAGATTTATTTTGCCAGGCCCTTCCTATAGGTCTAATACGTGAGGATAATATGCATATTTAATTCTGTTTTAAAATTACCCCCTGACCAAACTTTTATATTCTTGAAAATGGATTCTCAACTTCTTTTGTTTGATTTCTACCTATTTTTTTACCATTTGGGGCTTCAGTACTCTCCATACATTCACTAGAGCATTATAATACAATAATTTTGTCTTTGGAGTACTGTTTTGGACTGTAATAGCTAGATTTCTAGTTCAAACAAGAATTCAACAGAACCTGTGGTCCACGTTGAATGGAGTTTGATTGAACAACCCTAATTCACAATGTGGAAAAAATATTGATTGCTATAGCTGCAAATGGTAACATATTCAAACACTGAGCCCTACTTGTGCAAGTGGCTTGTCTTCAAAACTTCACTAACTTCTCCTTATGAGCAAAGTTCAAGGGGCAAAGGAAGTAACTTTTAAGATATTGATCTTAAGGAAATGCTTTCTGTATTTTAAACCAAGAAAAGACATAGTCTAAAACATCTAAAGATGCATATCCCATGAATACTAAGTCACAGCATGATTAAAGACACATTTAGTGTTAGTAATTTCTGTATCCTGCAATGGCAGACAGAGCCTTGGAAGGGGCATGTGGCAATACAGACTCCTATATTCTAAGATAACTCTCAGACTTCTAGCAGGCAATAATCAACAGTAAGGAAAGACGGATAGTATAACCATGGCAACCCTGAGAACAGACAGGATGGAAATGAAAGAGACTCTCAACACTGTTAAGAGGTCAGCTATTACTCCCACAAGTCCTGCTTGATCAGTAAACTAGTAACCTCATGTCTTTACCAACCGCGCTTCCCAAGTGGCGCACTGTAGCAGTGCGCCACCAGGCCGGCCCCCACTGAGGGGTTTTTAAAGGAAGGCTTGTGGGAATGGAATGTGGGAGGTGAAAAGCAGGAGAGCAGATGTGAGTTACGAGGGTCCATGTCTGTGAGCCAGGTACAAGGTCTCACCAAGGCCTCATCTGGTTTCTGTTCTCATCTTTGCTGTTATCTCAGGACCATGCAAGATTTTGATTTGCACCAGTGTACTTGGCTAGTGCCCAAGGTCGTTTGGCCTTGATCATTTCTCAAAACTCTCCAAGTCTCAGAGAAAGAACTGTTAACTTTGCAAAGTACTAATTGGCTTCTCGGCCTTGTTTTCCTGCTTAGCGAGCGAGATAAGAAAGTCAAGGGATGGGAAGCAAGAGTGGAGAGATAAAAAATGTCCTTTTAAAAATCCTCCCCCACCTGCAGCCCAGGCAGCTTTAGGTCCCAACATGGCTTCAGTCCTGCTCACTCCAACAGAACCCGCAAAGAGCATCAAGTGTTTAAGTGAAATTTGGCGCTTGATACTATTTTTCATCTCACAGAATCTTATAATGTTAGACCTGAGTGGAGTTGAGGTCGTTTAGTCTACTTATACTTTTTACATAAAATCTTCTTTATATGTAAAGTAAGTGACTTTCCTGAGGTCAAAAGATCATTGTATAGCAAGTATATGCTAGAAATATAGACTCTTGTCCTGAGACAGGTGGCAAATACTTTGTCATTTCTGAATCATATCTTCTGGAATCCTCCAAGAAAAATCTCTTTGCATTACGTGATGGTTTTTATAATTCATAACTACATCAACATGCTACTGAGCTACAAACAAATTTGCTTGACTGTATACACTATTTGTGGCACAGCGACCACTCACCTGCTTTTTCCCAGCCCAGCCTGTAGTGCCAGATTTATGATGCTTTTAAATTCTGCCTGCTAATCCCTTGCTACTCTGCTCTTCCAAATCAAATTCAGTCAGACTTATCTAGCTCTGTCTGAATGTGTCCCTTGATTGAATGATGTTAGTTCAAGAAAAAACACTCAAATCAATTTAATGCAAATTCCCATTCACAGCCTGGTTGACCCATCAGGATACTGACAATAATAGATTGGAGTACTTAATTCCTAAGGCATGTGACTCATTGAAGGCCTGGTAATCAATTTCCATTGCGGCAACTGCATAATTCGTCTTTGGTGCTCTTAAGCTCTGGAATACCAAGTGCTTGTTCATTTTTTGAGGCCTACACATTCTTTTCCAAACAGCAAAGCCCTTTCCGTGTCTCTGCAATCATTTTCTTATCTAAATTTCCATATGCTGCCTTGGCAAGGCGTCCCACCTTTAAAGGCTTCAGATCAATAAAAATAATTGGCATGTTTTGCCTCCAGTTGCAGATGCCTGGAATAGATTACATGCTACTCTGGCAGACAATGGAAAGATGAAATGGAGGCTGGTCACTGGCTCCATCCACATTAGCCATTAACTCTCTAAAGGACAGCCAGTAGGGATTCTTATAGTCTGAACCCTACTTCCCAGAGGTCCCCAGCCTATTTTATACTCTAAGCACTGAAACAAAGGGAGGCATATACAAAGAGGCAACAGGCAGATATCCTTTCCATTTTAAGAAAGGCATGCCATGTTTCATCCAGGATGTATGGGCATTTGGCATTTTCTGTTTCTCTTTTCCTTTGACAAAAGCATTATATTGAGACGAGATTATGCCCCAGGAGCTCTCTCTGGCAACCAGGTAAGATTTTTGTCTCAATTCTTCAAGCTTTAAGTAAGGAAATTTATAAGAAGTTAGGTTAATTAAATCTGTAGAAGACGAGCAATTGTTATACTAACTTTTTTCTACAGGAGCCAAGTCCTTCCCCATAACTTTGCTCTTGATGAGGTAGAAAACTAAATCAGGCATGTTTCCTCTGTGTACTGATGTCCCCAGGTTCGCAGACTATATGCACTGCCATGTCACCTATAGGAGCTGCAGTGGACATTTCATTCAGGATGATGTTTCTGTCCCTTTCTAAGGAAACAATAAAAGTATTCAAAGAAGCTGATCATGTATCTGAAAACATAAAGCAACATGGATGATCAAAGAGACTATTATGTTGAGTGAAATAAGCCCTGGCCCTATCTCTTCTGATGTAAATCTGCATCCTTTCATTTTATAGATGCAGAAACTGATGCCTAAAGGAAGAATTAGAATAAGACAAGGGTGTTAGTCCATTTCTAGCATTCTTCTCTATTCTCAGTCAGCAGGGAGAATGTAAGAAGTCTGAAGAAAGTCCTGGTAAAAATATTAAGAATAAAAGTATTTCTCAAACTTTGGTGGACACCATTAGCAAAAAACATTCTTGCAGTAACCCAGGGTTAATTTAAATTTATAGCTGTAAATATATGTATGCATTTTGTATGTTAAATATATGTATGATATATATAATATTCTAAGAATTTAGGTAAAAATATTAAGAATAAAAGTATTTCTCAAACTTTGGTGGACACCATTAGCAAAAAACATACTTGCAGTAACCCAGGGTTAATTTAAATTTATAGCTGTAAATATATGTATGCATTTTGTATGTTAAATATATGTATGATATAACTAGGAATGAATTCCTGCCTCATAAAGCTTACAGTAAAGTGAATATAAACTTAAAGAGATTTTTGTGCTGTGTACTTGGTACTGGATGATAAAAAAAAGCAGTGTCTTTCACATTGTAGTAATTTAGCAAACATGAAAATTAGAGTTTCATGATTTTAAGACCTGCAAAATACAATAAAATACTAGTTAACAGCATTAATTTAGCATGAATCTTTGACTAAAAAATTTTCCACTTGCCTTCTTGATTCTTTGCAATTGGTCATAATGGACCATTGTTTGTCATTATAAGGAAAAATAACTAATAATAAATTTATTTAATACTAGATATGTGGTATGTTGTAAACTCAGTACTTTGGAACATCACAAGTTTGTACATATAAATATGAAGTTGAGACAACATGTTTTGTCCGGAGCCTTGGAGCCCAGCTACTGCCTAAGAGCCTGCCTACCTGGAGCCATAGAGCCTTGACCATAGCCTCTAGGCTTCAAGGCCTTAATTGCTGTATTTTTCCACTTCCCCCTCTTCTGCTACTTGTACCGCTGTGGGCATAGATAGCGTTGCTGACTTGCCAAAGATAGCTAGGGACTTTTCTATTTCCTGGAACGACTTGCCCTATGGTTTTTCCCAGAAAACATCTGCTGCATACTTCCTTATCTGCTGTTCCCTTTTGCTGTCTATATAAGCTGTGACCTTCTGGCTAATAAACGAGACTTAATCAGAATACTGTTTTGTCTCCATTTCTCTCATCTCTTGTCCCATCCAATTCCCACTCCCCCCTCCAGGGTCTGTGTTGAATATCCCACAGGTTGGGACAACGTTTGTTTGAAATATGAGTGTGGTATTGACTGTATACATAGGTTTGTTCTTCTGTTTTTGTGCATCAAAATTGATATTCCATCCCAAAGATGTTAGTTTTTAATGTTAGAAAGGGAAAGAATGAAGACAGTCAACTACCCTTTAAAATCAATTAAAAGCTTATCAAGTACAGAAGACCCAGACAAAGTTATGTCATTAAATGATAGAGACAATAAGACCCTAAAATTTTCCAGAGAGAAGAAATAAGTCACAAAAAAAGGAATGAGAATCAAAATGTCTTTGGAACTCTCAACATCAACACTAGATGTCTGAAGGCAATAGAACAACACCTTCAAAATCCTGAGGAAAAGACTTTTGCTTTACTCTCACACTTGATGGTTTATTCTTATATAGGCAAAGAAATCCAGGCTGAAAATTATATTTTCAAACCCAGAACTAAAACATACCTCTCATGCACCTCTTTTCAGATGCTACTGAAGGATGCATTCCATCAAACCAGGGTCATAAACAATGACGACAACAATAGCAGTAAGATATATGATCCAGGAAAGAGGAGCTTGAACATTGGAGTGCAGAGAAAGAAAGTCCCAGATGAGTAATAAGTCACGCCCAGAGAATAATCAATCCTGACTGATGATGGAGAATAGAAGGGTGCAAGAGGAAGTTATCCGGGAAATAAAGGGCACTGATAAATTTGAATTTTTGCATTTAGAAAAATTGGTTGGTATTTGATAGCTTGTTTGAACTTTTTAAAAAATAGATAGAAAACTAAACACTGAATGAAAAGAGAATCTTAATTATAGTGTACCACCTGGCTCAGCAGAGAACAGCATTTCTATAGTCGTACTGTAAATGCTAGTTTGACTTGACAAAAAAAAAAAAGGTATTACAACTATGTCGAGAAAATCATGGGAATGGTAGACTAAGGCCAGGGGTACAAGGTTGGACTAAATCATCAACATCCATAATAGGATTTAATATGCCAACTGATAAATCAAGAAATAGAAGAAAACATGTATCTTTTATCCATATAGAGGGAAGATCCCAGATTAAACAGCCATGAGTCAATAGGGTTCTCTGTAAGGAGCATTAGTTAGAGTGGGAAATATGGGGTAAAGGATCATTGTTTTTTCTTAAGCCTTCTAGCACAATTCGACTTTTTAGTTCCATGAATTTGGTGCTTTGATTAATGGTTTATTAATTAATTTTAATTTCAGATGTTCTGATTGAAAGGATCCCCCAAGTACTGAGCAGGATAAACATATGACTCATACGTAGACACACATTGTAAACTTTACCATTCTTGGAATTTCTAAATTATACCAACTTTCAGAAAGAAAACTTTTTGTAAATAATAATCCTACCTGTGTCAGACTTTTTAGCAACAAAAATGTTTATCCATGATGTTTTGTTTTGTTTTGCTGTTGTTGTCTTTGCATTTAGTGCATCAAAGTTCTGTGTGAAAATCTTGAGATGATACCTTCACCCATGAGTGACAGTTTGGCTGTGTACATATTTAAAAGTCAGGGTCCTGGTAGGAACAACCTGCCACACCCAGTGAAGTATTTTATGAATAGTTCTCCCATTAAACTTTCCTCAAAGTGTGAATGGGATTTAGGGAAATGAAAAAACAGACATGCAGTATTCTTTGGGTAGACATTCCACCCCCAGACACAAAGGTTGTAAAAGAAGGGAATAATTATGAGATCCCAGAAAAGTTAGGTAGAAGGAAATCAATAGTATATATTAGACCCTGACACTTGGAAAATTCTTCTTCAAGCAGCAATGTTTTAATAATCTACTTCTGTAAGAACCCATTCACCGTAATTGGTTTTAAAAGAACATTTATATAATATGATAAATGCCATTCATTATCTATGGGTTGGATCTATAAACCAAAGCATGAAAGACTTAGTTATAATTTATTTCTAAATCAAGCTTTGACATTTACAATCTTTTCTGTAACTATAATTAACAGATTTGGTGGACGAGGTAAGAGATTGGGTAAATTTAGTAAGTTCGTTATCTTTTCCAGCAGAGATGATAAATCCTGTCTAAATACTCACCCTTTTATTTCTTGATTTATCAGCTTTAAAGTTATGATGCCCGTCACTTCCCCTGGGTGACGGAGATGCAAAGGATTACTCAAAGCCCATCTCTTTTGAGCAGTGAGAGACCCCGAAGTGGTTAATCTCCCTCCAGAACCCTCAAGCGAGAGGGATCCCTTCCTTGGGAAATTAACCCCAAATTGGGGTTCTCTTCCTGCATTTATTTTCCAGACCAGGAATTTATAGGAAGAGACATAGGTGGGGTTATAGTTTAATAATATAGGCTGGTAACTTTCAGCAAAACAAGCCAGATGACATTCCAGTAGACAGTTAAGTGGTCCTATCAACACAAGCTTGATTTTAGCAAACATTCCTTCTCTCTCTAGCAGTTTTCCAGCAACTTAGATATCAATCAGTAACCTGTCTGTCTTTGAGCCAGAAACCTTGCTGTGCCTCAATTCTTATCTTGCAACAGAGACTCAATAGCCTGGAGAAAATTTCTTGCCCTTGCAAGGTCAATATTTGAAACTGCAAGGCTTTGGAAAACCAGGCCCTATGAAGTACATTAGTTTTATAGTATATTCCACAGATGTAAACTAGAGAATTAGTATTAAGTTATTGCCTCTTGGTGGTAGGACTGGAGCTCAGGAAGACTTGAAATTCCTATTTTTATATCTTTCTGTATCATTTGAATAGCAGAACTAATGTACGCACATGGTAAAATCAGTCAGTGTGGAAAGTTCAGGAAAGACACCACTGTATTTGTCCAGGAGAGAGATATAGGAGGCAGAGGCACATTGTAGACCAAGCTAGGCACAGGCAGCTTCTTCTGTATGGTGTCTCCAAAGACTGCTAGGAATTTTTCAAGTTTTCCCAGTACCTTTGTCATCAGTGTCAGATGCCTTGGGGAATCAGAGAAGAAAGAGGATAAAATAATGGATTTATCCTTGTTTAAACCTGAAGTGACTAATTAATTCAATGACTTGCTTGAGTTTGAAGTGTTTTGAGTATTTTATGACTCATATCTAATGGGGACTCAATGAGGTAAGTTGAGTTTCTAAAAGAAACATAAGGTTGCATGTTTTCATGTGTATATGAGCTGTGAAATTCATACCTGTTATACTTAGGACACTGAGACACAGAATGGATGTAGTGGATTGAATTATGCCTCCACAATACTCACTGAAGCTTGAATTGTGTCTCCCAAGTTTTATGTATAGAAACTTAGCTCCCACTGTGACTGTTAAGAAGGTAGGGAATCGTATTATGGCAACTGAAAGGTGAAGCCTTAAAGAGGTGATTGGATTGTAGGACTACGCAGTAGTGAATGGGTTAAAGATGGTAGTCAGAGGCATGGTTCTGAGGGCATTAAAAGAAGAGGAGAGTCTCTCTCTGCTCTCTCTGCTTCCACCATCTTGCAATGTGAGACACCTGGATCACCATCACCACCACCAGATGGACTTTGGACTTCCCAGCCTCAGAAACTGTAAGCAATAAATTTTGTTTTCTTTATAAATCACCCAGTTGCAGGTATTTTGTTATAAGCAACAAAAAAGGAATAACACAATGGATGACTCAAAATGAAGGAAGGAACCAAGACACAAGGCAAAGGACCAGGAAGAAAAGAGGGATGACTGACCTTCATAAGGAAGCAATCTAATATAATTAACAATGCACCATACTAGTGCAAACCTAGTAAGCATGAACTTATTATCACCCCTTCCTATCAGCCCCAACAAGCCTGTGAAGCCAGCACAGGGAGTAGCTTTTCCGTTTTAATGATGTGTATATGTTTCTTCTTATATACCTTATGAATGCAAGGTTGAGAGCCTGAAAAGTAAAAATATTATAGATGCATGATTTAGACAAAGTTTGACTGCTCTATACTCATACCCAGCCTTGGTGGAAAGTACTAGATTCCAGTTCCAAAAATATTTGTGCTGGCCATGGAAAATAAAATGTGGCCTGCAAATATGAATGCCTGCTAGCTGCTGTATTACCTAGAAATGCTCCTACTACAAGAAAATCCACTTTAGAGGTACTTTAAAAATGGAGCCTTATTTTTCTCACATAATAAAAATTCTGGAGCTAAGTTCAACACTGATGGCATGGGTCAAACTTTTTAACTCATCTACCTTTAAAATATTGGATTTTGTCCATAAGCTTTTCAATTTGTGATATCCATATGGCCTCCAGGCATCTCCTTTGCATTCCAGGCAGAGGAATGTGGAAGGAACAAAAGACCTATTGCTTCTAAGGCTTTGCTGAGGATGGCTTCCCTTTCTGAACCAAAAGGACGGTGTTCTCTATATAGCTCATTTGCTGAAACTGAATCATGAAAATTGCTTTCCAGATAGGTTGTACCAATTTACGCTCTCACCAGTAGAGTCTATAGGTGAGCCTTGTAGTATACACACACTAAATATGACTTTTTAAATGCTTCCTGATTTGTTGGCAAACCATAGTAGCTGTTGGCTGTTTTAATCTGCAAATTTCTGATTAATAGAAAGATGGAACTATTTTCATATGTTTATATATAATTTGTATTTCTTTTTCTCTGAAATGTGTTATGTCATTTTTATGCAGCTCTGCTGATATTTAAGTAGTTATTATAACTTGTATTAAAAGTTTGTAACTAAAGTTCTCAACTATTTTAGTTTCTGTTTCTTAAAAATATTTCATAACTTTATTTTTTGTCTTTTAATATGACTTTTGATAGATTTCATCATCTACACCAATCTTTTGATCTTTTACTTTCCTCTATATCCCCAGTATAGCTTTTGTGATTAGAAAGTGTTTTCTGAGTTAATAATCAGATAAATATTCTCCTTCAATATCTTACAGATTTATAGGTCTTTTATTATAAAAATATTGATAGGTTCTGTCATTATCAACACTATATAACACCACACTTAATTTTTTTAAAAAAACTGAGTCATAGTGCCCACTGAGGAAATAGATCCATGAGTGATTTAGACAAATCATGATTTGTCAGCTGGGGTAAAATCTTAACCTCCTTAAAATCACTGATGGAATCCTATATGCTCTCTGAAAACTAGCAGTTCTTTTTCTTACTGTGTCAAAAAAGACATGGGTAGGAAAGCATTATATCTTCCATAACTACCTTCTCTACCTAAGGGAAGATGAGAAATATCTCATATTCTACGAAAGTGGCTTAAATTTCTATGTAAGATTTTTCCCATTTAGTTTCCTTTTACAGTTAAGGGCCCCAAAATGAATCTCTAATGATAATTTGTTGTAACTTATTAAAGCAGAGTGACATTTGAGAAGGGCAGTAGTGCAGCCGACAGCAAGCTGAGAGGGTCTGAGGCAGAAAATTACAGGAAGGGTAGTTAGTGGAGTCAACATAGGTGAATGCCAGAGAAACTTCACTTCTTCCTCATACCCTATCAGTATTGATTTACAGCCCCGACAGGAAGGAAGTGTAACAATCACACTGTGCAAAGTCCTTGGAACTAGTATTGCTTTGGCAAAGCCACATAATATTTTCAAAAAACACAAATATGGCTATTGATATAACTGCCCAGTATATCTACAGCTAAACCAATAGCATTTTGCTGACAGTGAATTTCTTTCAAAATCTAATAACCACCTGCTATAACTTTATATGTAAAGTCAATGAGTTTCAGGATTTGAATTGTGAGCTTTCAGAAACCATGTATGTAGTATTTTTCATTACATTCAGTTGTGTGCAGAAAGATATAAGGGTTTTTATAATGCTGGATAAGTGCAGCCTTGCTTTTTTGATGGAGTTTCGACAATAGAACTAGTTTATTACACCCTCGAGCTACATCCCTATCTGATATGGTACAGTAATGAGATTTTTAATACTTATTAACCTCATGAATTTTGCAAACTGATAAAATTGAAAGAAGGAACATCTATTGCATCACTGAGAATTTATTCAATGACTCTATGTCTAATATGTTAAGGATATTACTGTTACCTCTTTTTGAAAGCTTAAAGAATAATTTTGGTTTATTATTCCTCTTGATTTTTTTTGACACAAATTCTTCTGACCATAAAGTGTTGTTCTTTACTTCCAACATGGACACAAGTCTTAAAACAAAGCCAAATTTAAGTTCTTTAAGCCAAAAATCTTTTTTCTATGACTAACAAATTCTTAGTTGATGTCAATATAATGTTTAAAAAAAGCATTTTTTACAAAATATTAACTTGACCTCCTCCCTCTATTTCCCATTTTTTAAAAATGTGATTAAGGAAGTAAGACTTAGATTAAATAACATCCAACATTTAAGTACTTACAAAGTGCCAAGCACAGTGAAGAGTGATTTACATAAACCAAATGCTCACAACAACCCTAAGATGCAGATATTTTTTTAACTCCTAAGCCTCAGTTTTAGAATCTGTAAAACAGAAATACATAATCTTACAAATATCATATAAGCACCAGGTAATAAAAGTGGCAGAGCCCAGGATGTGTACCTTCACCAAAGGCTCAGCTTTCCCAAACTCGCCAATCAATGTGTGCTTATGCCATGAAGAGAAGACCCCCCTACTCCATCTGATTCTTCCTATAGACAGGATGTGTACCTTCACCAAAGGCTCAGCTTTCCCAAACTCGCCAATCAATGTGTGCTTATCCATGAAGAGAAGACCCCCCTACTCCATCTGATTCTTCCTATAGACTTTGAAATGAAACTTGTTTCTTAGATTTCAGAGTTACAGCCAGGAAACCAAAAAGTGTATAAGCAACAGGAACAGGTTTTCATTAATCTGACCTTAGATAATCAAGAAAGCATTTACAGACTGTACCAAACTTAAAAATTAATAAATGAGTGCAAGTTAGTGAAATAGTCTCCATACTACCTGTGCTGAGCCTGGTTATGAGAACTGTCTATACTTTTTGTTCTAGAAAGTCTGAATTATCTAAAGCAGCACTATTCAATAGAACTCTCTGTGATAATGGAAATGTTCTATATCCATGCTATCAAATATGGTAGCCGCTAGCCATGTGGGAATACTGAGCACTGGAAGTGTGACTACTGTGACTCAGAAATTTTTACCTCACTTAATTTTAATTAATTTAAATGTAAATAGCCATATGTGGCTCCCATGTTGGACAGCACATATCTAGAGTTTTCCAAATATGGCCTGTTTGCATGCATTGGACCTTTATACTAAAGGCGGGATAGATAGAGGAATTCTTGGGTAGAAAGTAATGGGTACGAAGGAAAAGGCCTAAACAAGACTATACTCATATAAGTTCACTAATGATTCTGAATTTTCACCTGAAGAAAGTAATGGCTATTGAAAAATATTTAACTTTGTTCCTTTTGAGATTCCTTTAGAAACCTTCTGATTATTATATGTGCCTAGATAGATAGATAGATAGATAGATAGATAGATAGACAGACACGAAACCTTCTGATTATTATATGTGCCTAGATAGATAGATAGATAGATAGATAGATAGATAGATAGATAGATAGATAG
>NW_007737256.1:19997-23233 GCF_000696425.1 Galeopterus variegatus | reverse complement strand
GAAACCTTCTGATTATTATATGTGCCTAGATAGATAGATAGATAGATAGATAGATAGATAGATAGATAGATAGATAGACAGACACACAGACACACAGACACACAGAACTTGGTTTAAGTAAGATGCTGAGCAGATGTTTCATTTATTCTCCAGCTTTCATGAGAAGAGAGCATATCTTTATCTATTCCCGCCAAGTGTTAAAAATTTTATTCTGACACTTGTTGAAACAATAGGGATGATGTTATTCCAGACTATTACAGTAGGTGTCAAGACTATCACAATAGGAGGAATGAACTGGGCTCAACTCTGAATACAGCTGGGGATTTATTGTCAAGTAGGGGTTAGGGAGTTGGTGGATGGAAAATTATTAAGGTGACATCAAGGGGGATTCTTACTAAACCACCCTAACAAGATTCCTGCTGAAGGCAAGCCAGGCTGATCAATTACCACCTGGGGGATGGTAAGGGATGAGGAATTTGATCAGTTATCAAGGGTGATCAGAGACCATGGGTGGGAGGATTCTTATTAAACTGACTTAGCAGAATTCTTTCTACAACTGCGCTGGGCAGGCCAAAGACAGGACAGAAGCCAAGGTCAAGGCCAAGTCAAGAAAAGCACTCAGAGGAGTCTTTCTAAAGCCTTTGTCACAAGAAACCACATAAGAAGACTAATGCTCTGACTCTTGTTGGTGTAGTAGATGGCAGGTAAATGGAGGCTTCTCAGAGAGCCTTGTTTTCCATAAATAATGTGAACCATCACGTAACCTGAAATTCCTCTATTCCTTCCTCTCTGTCTTCCCCAGAAGAACCAGTAGGATCAACATTTACTTGAGAAGAAACAGCTCAGAGCAGGGTCATCAGGAAAAACATAAAAAGGTGGTCTAGCTATTTAGAAATATACAATACAATATCATTAGGAAAGCTTCTTTTTATAAAAAGTTTTAAGAAAGGAGCCATGATTCTCCATCCAAGCAACTTTGGCACACCTACCTTTTCAGCTTGCCTTGTGCATGATGAGCACTAAAGGGTGACTATCAGAGACCTGCCCTCTTACCCCAACCTCCAAGCAAACCTCCCATTCCTGAGTCCTCCTGTGTTACCAGCTCAGCAACTGTCAGCTACAAGAGTAACTGCCCTTTCCAGCTTCTTCCTCACCTCTAACATTATGTTCCTAAAAACTTCCTGGCCACTAGTACTGGCTCATTATAAAGCAGGAGACAGGCTGCTATTGTTTTACATTCCCCAGCAGAATCAGCTGAACTGCACGAAGTTAGGGAGTAATGGATGAAATATTCATTTCCTGTGGCGGATATTCATAAACATAAACTCTCATAAGATACATGGGGCTTTTCAGAGAGGTGTGTAGCGTACTTGTGGTAACCCTTTTACAAACTGGTGAAGACAAATGAAGTATTTGAGGCTGCATTAAAATCTAAAATCTTCATAAACTTAGAGTGGATTAAAAGAAATAGTTTTCTTTAATTGTGAATAATGGCTTGGTAATATTGTAATTTGGGGTAGGGGAGAAAAGGCTGCAGTTTAGAAGCAGACCTATAATGAAATATCTCTGTATCCTCATCTTGCCTGAACACTAAACCAGGAGGTCAGGAAAAAATGCAGAAACCCTGAGCAAGATAATGGGATTTCTCTTCATTTGATTTGCTATGGAGAATGCTGGCCTATTTAATACACCCATGTGGAGTTGCTGTTTATATTTTGGTTTCTAATTAGCATAGTCATTCTGAAGCCTCTAGCTGACTTCCCCTTCCATATAAATCTAATTTGGCCTTGAGGAGGGTTATTAGAGCAGCACAAGGAGCACAAACAAAAGGAAATGTCTGCCAAACAGCAGGCAGACCGGATGCATCCGGGGCTCGGGGAGGCCAGCAGCCAGACTGCTGCATGGCGAGCTGCCAAGGGCCCTGCAAATGGCAGGGGTAGTGCCGGGCTACGAGTCAATTACCATCTCCCACCCCTCCTACCCCAGCCGGCCCCGCCCCAGCTGGGTTGCCTGGCCATAGCAATCTCCTAATAAAAAAGAGATGATATTAAGAAATGTGAAACCTATCAAGAAAAGATTTAAAATTGATTTTAAAAGTTTCTAAACTAGGCCATAGAATGGATGGTCTGCATTGAGGTAAATGCTTAGTCTCCCTCCTAAAACTCCTTGTAAAGAGTGACATTTCAATTTTCCCTGGGTTTGGGGAGCTTGATTTTTTTATAGCTCTACAACTCAGCCTTTGAGAAGCACCTTCTAGCAGTGATAATAAAATATACTGAGTGGGGATATGGACAACATTGATAAAGAGGCATAATCCTTATTCTCTGTGAAAAATAGTCTGAAGGCAGATTCTATCCCAAAGGGGAAGAAAGAAGAATGCTAAACATGACTAGCAGTGACCTATTTTTCACCAAGCAATTGGAGCTCAAGTACATTTTGACTAAAATGTTGTTCATGGGTAAAAGCGAAGGACTTAAACTCTTTATAAAGGACATTGAAGTACAAACTTACAGTTTTGTGGTGACTCTAAAGAACAGAGATAACAATAACAAGGTTATTTTGAGAAGATTTAGGGGTCTAACAACATTGATCTGGCAGGTCCTCTATAGGATCTACATTTGTACTAGGCGATCTGTCTTAACTGTTTCTGCATCGTTTATAAAGTTGGTAGAAGCAGCTTTTAAGGGCTGAGAGAGCCTCGCTCATAAAGGTCTATGGGAGAGCTGATGTGCATAACTTATTGCAAAACTTCCCTCTACTGCGAGGAGCAGAATTCTAATGATCTGAATCTGTTCTTTAGCCAGAACAGTGAGAATTACAGCTCCCCCTAGAACATACTGAAGTTTCTAGAACTAAACTTTGAAAAATGCACTTCTGTCACATTCTGCATATTCTATTTAAATACATGCTGTCAACAATTCATTGTATACTGACAGTGTTAAGAGTTGCAGACACATGAGCTTCACATATCCCTGAGAAAAGGAGAAATCAAATAGATACATAGACAGATACAGAGGTAGATCTATAATATAGATTTTGAAAATTAAAATTAAAAGAAGCTTTGGGGCCGGCCTGGTGGCGCACTGCTATAGTGTGCCGCTTGGGAAGGGTGGGGGCGCTCCCGCCGAGGGTTGCGATCCCGTTGCCGGTCCCGGTCCGGTACGGGGGCGACACTGAGGGTTGCGATCCGTTGCCGGACACGGAAAAAGACAAAAAGGAAAAAAAAAAAAAAAAGA
>NW_007737256.1:15066-19428 GCF_000696425.1 Galeopterus variegatus | reverse complement strand
CGCTCACTGGCTGAGCGAGGCGCGGGAGCAGCACCGAGGGTTGCAATCCCGTTGCCAGTCCCCGGTCCGGTACGGGGGCAACACTGAGGGTTGCGATCCATTGCCGGACATGGAAAAAGATAAAAGACAAAAAAAAAAAAAAAAAAAAAGAAGAAACCTACCTCTCTTAGGAATTTGGGCTGCTATCCTACTCTGTCCTCTGTAGCCCACCTGATTTGGTCCTGCCTACCCCTCCTTTTCCTTTGCCAGTGTCCCTTGGTTCAGTGTGCTCCCTTCACAGTGGCCTTTTTTCAACTCCTCCAACAAGCAAAATTTCTTTCCACATTGTGTAATTGTTTCTGCCTGTAAGGATCTTCCCAATCACCCTCACATTTCCCCCTTTCATTAATGCAACAATCAGTGCTCAACATATAGTAGTTGCTCAATAAAGCTCTGTTTTAGGGGGCTTTAGTCAGCAAAAATCCTTACTCTCACGGAGCCTACGATAACAAGGTAAATGAAAGCTTGTCCAATGGTGATAAGCTCTATAGAGAAAAATAAGACAGGATGAGAGGGGCAAGGAATGACTGAAGGAAAGGAGGTGTTGTTATTTTACATTGGATGATCATGGAAGACCTTGCTAAGAAGGTCACATTTGACAGAGACATGAAATGCATGACAGCAAGCCAATCAGTCATCTTGGTGAGAGCAGTTCAGACAAAGGGAACGGCAAACTAAGTTTCTCAGTGGATGTACTGCACAGCAAGGAGGCCACTGCAGCTGGAGCAGAGTGAGAGAGGCAGAGGGCAATAGGAGACAGGTCAGAAAGGTGGCTTATCAGCCATTGTAAGGGTTCTGGATTTTACTCCAGGATAAGAAATCAATGAAGTGTTTGGAGAAGAGAACTGACATGATCCAGATCATAGTTTTGAAGAATGACTCTGGCTGCTATGATAAAAAGTAGACTGTGAAAAGCACAGGGTGGAAGCAAGAGACCAGTCAGGAAGACTTTGAAATAGTTCTGGGGCTGAGGTGGTTGTGCTGGAATGGCCATCACAGTATTAGCAATGCAAGTCATGCAATGGCAGGAGTAAAGATACAGTTGGAAGGTGGAGCTCACGGGATTCACTGATAGATTGGATGAGTGCTATGAGCTTCCTACTCATCCTTTAGAAATAGAGTTTGTGTCAGTTCACCAGGTGCCTTTCTCAATGCCTTTCTCCACCACCCAGCTCAGGTTTTCCCACTTACAGATAGCCCTCCCCTAATGCTTATCCTTCATACTGCTTGTCGCTGTTGTAATTAAACAGGAATTATCCTAGTGATGAAGTTATTCCCCATGCTAAACCATATACCCAGAGGGTAGGCTGGTGTCTGTCTTATTCCTCACGCTATTCTGAGCACCTGAGACACTCCTCAGATATTTTGGGTTAAACTGCAGTTACCTTCACTGTATTGAAGACCACCTGGCCAATCATGTATGGGTATACGTTTCCTAATCATTTTGTTGTACTGCTATTAAAACAGAAGTGGAGATTTTTAATTCTGACAAGAGTCGTAATTATAGAACAGCTACTTCTTTGATGGCAGCTCTCAGGGTGTGTATGAATAATAGTGAAAATGCCTGTATCCAAATTTTATTATAATCCATTAGAATTCATTATATAAGAACTTAGAAGTGTGTATTGATATTATTAAGAGGATAAAAGTTTCTAATATGAAGATATAAGAGGCTCAGTTTATTAGCCATCAGACCCTCTGGATCAACCAACAAAACCCAACACTAACTCCAAATCATCTACTGGTACAGTGCTGAGATCCAGCTACTGGATGGGGCATAAAGATGGCATCTTCATACAAGGCTGCAAAATCAACTTTTAGATGTTGTATTTGTTTCCTAAGGCTGCCATAACAAAGTACCATAAACTTAAAGCAACATAAATTTACTCTATCCCAGTTCTGAAGGCTGGAAGTCTGAAATCAAGATGTTGGCAGGGCCATGATCTCTCCAAAGCTTCTAGGAAAGGATTCTTCCCTGTGTGTTCTTTAGGTGTTCCTTGGCTTGTGGCAGCATAACTTCAATCTCTGCCTCTATCTTCACATGGCTATCTTCCCTTTGTGTCTGTGTACAAATTTCCTTCTTCTTATAAGGATGTTAGTCATATTGGATTAAGAGCTCACCCTACTCTAGTATGGCCTTATTTTAATTACATCTGCAACAACCCTATTCCCAAATAAGGTCACATTAACAGGCACTAAGGGGGAGGAATTTAGCATATCTTTTGGGGAGACACAATTCAGCCAGTAACAAATGTGGTTAAAGTGGAGTTGGAGGTAATCTTTTCCACTGTAAAGATAAAATGGGCTAGGAATCAGGAAACCTTCATCTGAGGCTTAGCTCATTAAGGGGAGAAGTATGTTCCTTTGACAACTTGATCTTTTTTCTTCTTTCTCATTCTTTAAAATGAGGGAGTTAAAGAAATGACCTCTCACTACCCATATAATTCAGATCAGATGAGGGTGAGACTAAGTTAAACACTGAGGCTGCTCAAATCATAAAATCAATCTTATGGTGAACCTTGCTGGTCCTGCCACTATTTTCTTAAAGGTTTAACCATTTTTATTCTTTAAATGCCATTTCTATTCTTTAAATTCTTTAAGGGGTAAGACTTTATAGCCGATAGCCATTTTCTAGTTGAACGACATCAGTGTCAGAGGCTCAGACTTGTAATCAGTTGCTAGCTATGTCTCTAATACTCAGTAAATACTATAGCCATGGCACAGAGGGTATTTCAAAACATTCTTTCCGAACTGAAATCACAGTGTACTGCACCTCCTAAAACTTTACTTTGCCAATACTCCGTCTTAGTTCATTTTCTGTTGCTTGAACAGAATACCACAGATTGGGTGATTTATAAAGAATAGAAGTGTATTTGGCTTACAGGTCTGGAGGCTGGAAAGTCCAAGAGCATGGCACTTGCATCTGGCCAGGGCCTTCATGCTGCATTATCCCATGTCAGAAGGGCAAGCAAGCTCATGAAGACAGAGAGAGAATGGGGGACAAACTTGATCCTTCTATCAGGAGCCCACTCCTGCAATAGTGGCATTAATCCATTCATGAAGACAGAGCCCTCATTACCTAATCACCTCTTAATACTGTCACAAAGGCAACTAAATTTCAATATGACTTTTGGAGGGGACATTCAAACGATAGCAGACTCTTTATAGCACAAAACTTCAGTATTCTCTTGTATGGCTGGGTAGATTATTCTATCTCTATGTTCTGTTAGGTGACCCTACTTTAACTTGAGACTGTGGATATGATGTTTTTCAGTTATTCCTGTAGTGTCCCACTAGGTAACCAGTTAAACTGCCCTATCACAGTTTAATGGCTTACAGTTTATGGTTACTGAACCCCAAAAAGCTATGATCAGACAAAATATAGAGTTAGAGAATGATCTTAAAGGATATCACTCACTAGTCTAGACAAGACTTAAATCTATCCTCTTTTGATAATGAGAAGGGCTAGAAGAAAGTTAAAAGCAAATAAACAAACGTGATGTCTAAAGATGGTCTACAAAAGCAGTGTGATGTAATGGCTAATACTCACAGTGTTTGTTAATGTGCTGATCACTGTTCTGTTAGGAATTACTGACGTAGGCAATGTTCCTTTTACCTAAGTGTTAGCTGAACCCAAGGCAATCTTGGAAATTTGCTATAGTTTAAGATCATAACTTTTACTATCTCTGAATATTCCAACTTGTAACACCTTGGTAGTATATTACGAGTCTCAAAAATACTTAAATATAAAACTCTCCATCGATTTTAATAAAAATAGTTGTAATCAAAACCACATTGAGATATCACCTCACCCCAGTTAGACTAGCTATTATCAAAAAGACTGAGAATAACAAATGCTGACAAGGATGTGGCAAAAGTGGAACCCTCCTACATTGTTGGTGGGACTGTAAATTAGTGAAGCCATTATGGAAAATGGTATGGAGGTTCCTCAAACAACTACAGATAGAGCTACCACATGATCCAGCAATCCCCCTTCTGTATCTTTACCCAAAGGAATGGAAATCATCATGTCAAAGGGATACCTTCACTCCCATGTTCATCACAGCTCTATTTACAACAGCCAAGAGGTGTAACTAACCTAAATGTCCATCGTCAGACAACTGGATAAGGAAAATGTGGTATATATACACAATGGAATACTACTCCACTGTAACAAAGAATGAAATTCTGCCATTCACAGCAATATGGATAAGCTTGGAGAAAATTATGTTAAGTGAAATAAGTCAGGCACAGAAAGAGAAATATCACATGTCCTCACTTATAAGTGGGAGGGAGGAAAGGAAGGACCACAATAATATGTTG
>NW_007737256.1:12910-14809 GCF_000696425.1 Galeopterus variegatus | reverse complement strand
GTCCATCGTCAGACAACTGGATAAGGAAAATGTGGTATATATACACAATGGAATACTACTCTGCTGTAACAAAGAATGAAATTCTGCCATTCACAGCAATATGGATAAGCTTGGAGAAAATTATGTTAAGTGAAATAAGTCAGGCACAGAAAGAGAAATATCACATGTCCTCACTTATAAGTGGGAGGGAGGAAAGGAAGGACCACAATAATATGTTGAACTTTCAAAAAGATAGTATAGATCTATGGTTACTAGAGGTGGGAAAGGGGAAGGGGAGTTAGGGAGAAATTGGGTAATGGACACAAAGAATAATTACCATTTGTAATGATGAACATGATAATAACACTGATTTGATCATCATATATTGTTCACAAATACTGACAATCAACTCTGTACCCACAAATATGTATAATCAATTGTTTTTCAATTAATTGTTTCAATTAAAAAATAAATTTTAAAAAAAGATTGAACTTCAGGATTAGAAAAGTTAGGAGATTTGAATAATCTTGCACAGCCAGACAAAAACCTGAGTTTTCCAGCTCAAAACCCCTTGCTTTAACTGAAAATAAATGAGTACGTGTATATGTGTATGTGTGTATACACATATTCCCATTTAATCCTAACTATCTACTTCTTTAAGAACTATATGAAATTCCATAGAATGAATACAATGTGATTTATTTAATTATTTCCCTGCCAGTGGGCATTTAGGTTGATTTCATTTCTTTGTCATTCATATAATGCTATAATAAATTACCCATGTATTTTTACATACATGTACAAGTATTTATATAGAATTAATTTCTAGGAGTAGAACTGCTGGTCAAAGAGAATATTCCAGAGTACTTCAAAAAGTTCATGGGAAGATTCATTATTTTCTTTTAATTGTATTTTTTCCATAAACTTTTTGAAGTACTCTCATACATTTTTAAAGATTAGCATAACTTACTAGTGTGTTTTATTGAGAAGTTCTGATCTCTCATCAAAAGTGAGATTGGCCTACAGTTCTCTTTCATATGCTAAGCTTGTCCTATTTAGATTAAAAGTTTACACCAGTTCTATTAAACAAGTCAGGAAGCTTCGCATTTTACTTTATGCTCAGAACTATTTAAAAAGAAAAAAAATCCTGTTCCTTGAAGGTTTTTTAAAACTAGTTACTAAAACCATATGCTCTTATGCTTTTTTTAGAGGTAGATTTTAAACTGCCAATAATGTTAGTGGTTACTACAGATTCTTGTCTGCAGTCAGACTCAGGAGACTCAGTAGCTTTAATCTAATACTATGTTTACTTAACTTTATAGAAGGATACAGCTCAGGAAATGCAGCATCTTCCCATCATCCAGAGAACCAACAGCTATCCAGGTATATGGGAGGGGGGTGCCCCCCCACACATACGAGGTGTGCATGGCTACCCTGAATGATTGAAAACCAAGATGTATGTGAGTCACCTTGACACACAGAAGACACAGCCTTTATTTCCCACAACATTTTATACATTCTAGTCATATAGGAACAAGGCTTGTATGCCTGTTCACCTATTCACTTCTGCAACAGTTCAGGATAGTCCCACCAGGTGCGGTTCCAGCAGGCACTTAGTACATGCTGACCTTAACTCTGTACTTTCCAAAAGAGGACCCAGATGTCAGGCAGGCTCTGATCAGGTGTGATGTTAACCTATTACTCACACTTGTGGTCCTGCTAGGGATTTTTAATCTTTCCTCAACTCAATTTTAAATAACTTTATATCATCCTAGAGAATTGTGCATTTTATTAATATTTTCAAATTTATTGGCAAAAAGTTGGTTTTATCAGAGAATTGTTTCTTTACTGATTGTATTAGTCCATTTCTGTTGCTTATAACAAAATACTCAAAACTGGGTGATTTATAAAGCAAACAAA
>NW_007737256.1:12285-12893 GCF_000696425.1 Galeopterus variegatus | reverse complement strand
AGTCCATTTCTGTTGCTTATAACAAAATACTCAAAACTGGGTGATTTATAAAGCAAACAAACTGTATAGCTTACAGTTTCTGAGGCCGGGAGTCCAAAGCCCATATGGTGGTGGTGACAGTGACCCAAGGGTCTCACATTGCAAGATGGTGGAAGCAGAGAGAGAGAGAGAGAGACCCTCCCCTTCTTTTAAAGCCCTCAGAACCACGCTCCTACTACTATTTTTAAGGAATGTAGTGGATTGAATTAAGTTCCCGCAAAACTCATTGAAGCTTGAATTGTGTCCCCCAACTTTTATGTATTAGAAACTTGGCCCCTACTGTGACTGTTAAGAGGGTGGGAAATCCTACTATGATAATTGAAAGGTGGAGCCTTGAAGAGGTGATTGGATTGTAGGACTGTGCCATAGCAAATGGATTAAAAATGGTGGTCAGGGGTGTGGTTCTGAGGGCTTTAAAAGAAGAGGAGAGTCTGTCTTTCTCTCCCTCTGCTCTCTCTGCTTCCACCATCTTGTAATGTGAGACCCCTGCGTCACTGTTGCCACTATCGATGTGTTCCTTAGACTTTGGACTTCCAAGCCTCAGAAACTGTGAGCAATGAATTTCATTT
>NW_007737256.1:6072-12072 GCF_000696425.1 Galeopterus variegatus | reverse complement strand
TTTCTAATACATAAGACTTGGGGGACACAATTCAAGCTTCAATGAGTTTTGGGGGGACATAATTGAATCTGCTACACTGACATTTTTAGAAGAAGCAGGTTTTCTGATTTTATTCATGTACTGGTTTTCCCCATACCTTTGACTTCAGGAACATCTGCCTTTGTCTTTATTAATTTTTGCATCTACGCTCTTTGGGTTAATTTCCCCCTTAGATTCTTGAGTTGAACATCTGGTTTATTTTCCATTAGTCTTGTTTCTAATTAATAAACAAATTTAAGAAAATTTTCTCATTTGTACTACTTTAACTACATGTTTAAAAGCATGTTCTCATTTTGCTAATTTCTGAATGGATTTAAGAAAAAAATTAAAATAAATTAGCCTAACTTATTTGGAAGGGTATTTAATTTCCAAATAACATTTTTTGTTACTTTGTTAAATACTAATTTATTGCAGTTTACTCAGAATGTGGCATTATAATTTCTATTTTTTATTTTGAAATTGTTGACTTAATCAAGTTTTATAATAAGCCACAGTTGTTAATTGCTCAAATCATTTATAGCTTCATTTTTGCTCTACTTTGATCTCCTAGTTTTCAAGAGAAGTATACAAAAATTACAGTGTGATTAGTTTTGCCAATTTTTCATAAAGATTTGACTCTAGTTATGCCTCTTGTCAATATCAAATTTCCCTCTTACTCACTTTAATATTTATATCCTTGTGACTGTATAAGCATAGTACTGAGCAAAATAAAATGTTTAGCTTTTGTTTGTCTGACACACTTTCATACAATCTTTTCCTTCAATTTTTCTGTGTTACTTAATTTAAAGGGTCTTACTGCATCATTTTTTCTTCATTGTATTTGGATCTACTATTTCAGGAATCCTGCTGCAATGATTGTGTCAACCTTTTTTAACCATGTCACCACAGGTATTTAGAAATGGGGTTTGATTTTTTTTTTCCTTCACTACTGTTGATGGAATCCGAGAAATAAAAATATGCATATACATTCTTCAGGATTTGGGAAGCATGAATTAAAATAAGTCGTATCTTTAAAATGATCTATATTGTCTTCACACTTAAATAATTTGGTATAGAATTCTAGAGTCAATCATTTTTCCTTAGCAATTTCCTTAGAATTCTGTTTTTTAGTGTCTTTTGATTGCCTCCAAGGAAATAATAAATGTCTTGTCTGCATCATCTAGAAAACAGAGCTAGAGTCAAAGATTAATCATTGAAGTGATGACATCTTATGGAAGGAGCAAGGCCAGAGCAATAAAAAATGAGGGAAAAGAGAGAAATGAGGCAAACAAAGATCCAATGTGATTGGTTACTATTGCAGCCACCACCTCCCAGTGTGCCATGAAGAATTAGCAGTTGTCTTGGCAGGAATTATACAGATTTCTCTGGAAAGTTTACATGGAAAAAATGCACTTTTGAACAGCCTTTGCACAAGTGTTTATCAGCCCAGTTCTCTCCTGTCTCTCCCACTCTTCTAGGTTGCATCATCCTGCCCTTTTGCAGCCTCTGAGGAAGACAGTTCCTATGCCCCATGGTGTGGCATCACCTTTAAGTTCAGAAATGTAAGGTGACAAAGAGGAAAAGAGTCTCTATAGCATCCCCCATCCTTCTAAATTTACATCTAAAATAAACCATGTCCCTTTTTTTTCTGGAATGTCTCCAAGTTTACAATATAATATTTTTAAGGAGCCCCCAAATTGTACAACCTCATAAAGAGTCTAATATCAGATTTCGTTGAGTGGATCCCAGGGTTACTATTTTCAATCCCAGTGTTAGTATTTTCAATGATTACAAATTTTGTTTACTTGCAATCAGTTTGTGGTAACCACAACTCCCGGAGGTATTTATTATGGCTTCCCAGTAAATTATTCTCCATCCTGTATTTGTGCTAATGGGTTTAGGTTTCTAAGTTACTAACTGCCATGTGATCTATAATTTCCTAATGTAGGTATAGAAGACTTAAACACTTGTCAAAATTTTATTTGGGCTTTTAATCCTGCAGCACCCAGAATTTTCCAGTGTCTTAGGCCAAGTTTCCCAGCAGCAGATCATAAGACAATATCTCATGTGCATGTGATTTATTAAGAAAATACTCCTAACTTGTCAAAATTTTATTTGGGCTTTTAATCCTGCAGCACCCAGAATTTTCCAGTGTCTTAGGCCAAGTCTCCCAGCAGCAGATCATAAGACAATATCTCATGTGCATGTGATTTATTAAGAAAATACTCCTGGGAGAAACAGCTAAGGAAGTAGGGTAGGCAAATCAGGTAAGGGGAAGAAACCGAGTCAAGGAACACTGGTGGCTGCAGGACTCTGCAAGTCTAGGTCTCTTACTTCAAGTTAGGGCAAACTGTGAGGAATAACTTTTATTCCAGTCACTGATTAAGCAGAGCTCTTGGTGAGGGTGAGGGAGTGAACTTGCAGGCAGTTCTGGCTTCGTGTGCCTGCATTCTGAGCATCAGCAAACAGCAGTTCTCAGAATGACAGCTGCAGGCACAGGCTGTTGGAAGTAACTGCACATCGAAGTTAGGCAAGGAGCTCACAGAAACAGCAAAAGGAATTCAAAAGAATCTGGGTGGAGCGTTAACAGTTTTTACTGTAGACAGCTTCCTTGCTTTCTGGTGTGGGAAGATATTTCTCACATTAAAAATAGATGGCTCCTGGCAGAAATAGCTGAATCTGCTTCTTGGGCAGGAATGTAGGTTTTTGGGGGGAATAAAAATGGACCTGAGGGGCCGGCCCAGTGGCGCACTGCTACAGTGCGCCGCTTGGGGAGCGCGGTGGCGCTCCCGCCGAGGGTTCGGATCCCACATACAGACCGGTTCCCGCTCACTGGCTGAGCGAGGTGCGGGCGCAACACCGAGGGTTGCGATCCCTTTGCCGGTCCCGGTCCGGTACGGGCGTGACACTGAGGGTTGCGATCCGTTGCCGGACACGAAAAAAGACAAAAAGGAAAAAAAAAAATGGACCTGAGATATTTAGATACCATAATCTAGGCAATAGTAATGCTCATTACTACTAAGTTGGTCAATGTCTAGCTATTGCTTTTCAGTCAACAGATCTAGGAAACAAATATTTTTTTTAAGAGATCATGCATCCTATTCCCAAAATTTCCAAACCCAGGGACTAGCAAAGGTAGGGTTATAGAGGTATAATAAGCTTTGAAAGTTGAAAGAGAAAAAAGTTTCATATGAGAAGCATTTGAATATGAATGAAATTATCCTCAGAAATGTGTCAGTTCCATTTCAATAAAATTAGTGGTAGTCTCTTTGCCATTGCCAAAGGTGAATAAGACTAATAGAGGAAAGAAAACTATTCCACACTGCTACTGATTTCCCTAGAATCAGCAGACTCACTATGAGCAAGCTTGTACCTTGGAAAAGATCACGATCCTAAAGGCATCTGAGCTCCCACTCCTCCAAACTGGACTCAGAAGTTATACACCACCGTATAGTCTGCTTGCCAGGGAATCCAACCTGCAACAAAGATTGCCATGCACAGGCCTGTTAGGGAGTGTTCTTGGGATCAACACCTAGGAAACAGGATTACAGGATTGGGCAGAGGAAGAAGTTGACCAGCAATGCCATCCCAATGAAGCCTCAGCCAAAACTGTGAGGCTTTCTGAGCCTAGAATGATATTTCAAAGTTTTCCTGAATTAGAGAGAGAAGTCGAGGCCTTTTCCCCCCACATTGGTCAACCGTTGGATACAGGCACCTCAGGAAGAGGGGATGACTCTCAGTAAAGAGTTCTCTTCAGCTGAGACAATCCCAACAGGGGCTGAGAGCAGAGGACTATTCATCTTCCCACAACACTCCCAGCAGCTGGGATAATAAGTCTTTTGTTCCTGTAGGGGGATTTGGATGACAAATCACATTGTCCACCACAGACGGCTTACTAGTCTCACAACTATAGCTGGTATTCAAGGTGAACAGCTTCTGACCTATGGGAATAACTTAAGTGATGTAAACAAACCAGATTAGCCAATTCCAAAGAAAGCTTTGCATGGTTGATTTGGGGGCATTCACAGTCCTACATCACCACACTAGCCCTTTCAGCCCGTATCCCAACCTGACCAGTCCTTCCCCTAAATACGTGAACATAAATTGTCTGAAGGACCAGGCAGAAAAGTTGTTGTGCTTCTGCAGCTGATATCTGCTATATATACCCTTCTTCCCTCACCTCTCATTCTGCTCTTTTTTCCCTTCCTCAGATCCCCCTCTAGAACCTTCTCCCTCTGTAAAGAAATTCACCAAACCTGGAAACCTCACAGAGAGTAAATATAATTCTCCAGGTAGCCTAATTCCTCTATCAACTAGAATATTTCATGAAGGAGATTTCTGTTATCCTGACCGACTCTATCAAAACCTCAGCAGTGAGAAGTTGGCAGAATGAGGCTGGGTGGGAAGAACACCAAACCCTATTGAGTTTTATTAGTCAGATGAAGACTGGTGAGACTTATAGAATAAATGGCAGAGATCCTCAGACCTGCCTCCAAACCCCCTGCCACCATCAGATCCACTCCCGCAGAGCTTGCCCACATGTCCCCCAGGATTGTGGCATGCTGTAGGGATAATTTGTTTACATCCTACAAGAACGGTTTCCAAAATCTGGTTAAGTAGTCACATTTGACTCTCTAGCAGTGTCAGATGGAAAGGAAGAAAAAGTTAATGATCTTTCCAAATGTTAATTAGATTTCCTTAAGGGATATCAAGAAGAGCAGAAACCTCCATGGGCAGAAGAGCAAAGGGTCAAGACTTTTCAGAGCTTTTCTTTTTTTTAACTTTATTAAGGTTTAATTAAAAAATAGAAATTGTATATGTTTATGATGTACAACATAATGTTTTGGTATATATACATAATGTGCAACAATTAAATAAAGATAATTAACATATCCATCAACTCACATATCATTTTTGTGGTGAGAACGTTTAATACTATTCTCTTAGCAATTTTCAAGCATACGTTTATGATGTACAACATAATGTTTTGGTATATATACATAATGTGCAACAATTAAATAAAGATAATTAACATATCCATCACCTCACATATCATTTTTGTGGTGAGAACGTTTAATACTATTCTCTTAGCAATTTTCAAGCATACATTACATCATTATTAACTATAGTCACCATATTATACAATAGATCTCCAGAATTTATTTCCCCTGTCTAACTGACACTTTGTATCCTTTGACCAACATCTCCCTATTTCTCCACACACACCCACTCCAGCCCCAGTATCCACTATCCTATTATCTGCTTCTAAGAATTTGACTTTTTTAGTTTCCACGTATAAGTGAGATCACAAAATATTTGTCTTTTTCTGTCTGGCTTGTTTCACTTAGCATAATGTCCTCCAGATTCATCCCTGTTGTTGCAAATGACAAAATTATCTTCTTTTTTAATGCTAAGTGGTATTCCAATGTGTGTGTGAGTGTGTTACATTTTCTTTATCTGTTCATCCATTGATGGACATTTATATTGATTCCATATCTAGATGATGTAAATAATGCTGTAATGAACATGAGAGTGCAGATATGCCTTCAGCATACTGATTTCATTTCCATTCGATATATTCCCAGAAATGGAGTTGCTGGATTATACAATAATTCCATTTTTTTTTTCTCTTTTTGTCCTTTTTGAGACCGGCTGCACCGCTCAGCCAGTGAGCACACCAGCCATCCCTATATAGGATCCGAACCCGCGGCGGGACCGCTGGTGCACTCCCAGCACCGCACTCTCCCGAGTGCACCACGGGCTCAGCCCTACAATAATTCCATTTTTAATTTTTTGAAAAACCTCCATACTGTTTTTTTAATAATGGCTGTACTAATTTTCATTCCCACAATGGTCTAAAAGGATTCCCTTTTCTCCACATTCTCACCAACACTTATCTTTCATTTTTTTGTAATAGCCATTCTGACAGGTGGGAGTTAATACCTAATTGTGGGTTTTGTTTGTTTTTTTTCATTAAATTTT
>NW_007737256.1:0-219 GCF_000696425.1 Galeopterus variegatus | reverse complement strand
GCCTCGCTATCCAGGCGTTTCCCTTCTCTGTGTGCACATGATGGGGCCTCCCGGAGGGTGCATCTTTTTTCCGAGACTCCTCCTCCTTTGCCGGACCCCTCCCCTCTCTGTGCACTTAGAACAGGGCTGGGGCGTGTCTTCTGCAATCCTCCTCTCTCAGCTCCGCCCAGCCCCGAAGGGGTCTCAGGCCTCCGCCACGGACACTGTGGGTGTTCCTGC
>NW_007737255.1:42249-55126 GCF_000696425.1 Galeopterus variegatus | reverse complement strand
CTGGTATTTCAACCCAGGCAGTCTATCTCCAGAATGTGTGCTCTTAAACATTGTAGTATATTGCCTCCCATGCAAGTTTTGCTTGAATACTTCCAGGCGTGAGATGTTAACTAGCTCCAGAAATGGCCCACCTCATTCTTGTCAGTTCTGTTGGTTAGAAATGTTTTCCAGTGATCTGAAGTCTTCTCTAATGTTTCTACCCAATGAGCCAAAAATCATTTCTTGGGAACTCAAGTTTCTCCTCCATGACTTAATTCATGTTATTTCCTCTGTAAGGCTTGTTTGTGTGACAATTAAAAGCTGGTGTACTTTTTCTTTTACAAGAAGTACTGTTGATCCCACTCTGGGTAATTATTACTCTGTTTGTGTGTTTGGTGATGTAAGTTTTATTTTAATCATAAAGGTAGAACTTTATATATAGTCATGTGCTGCATCATGACATTTCTGTCAACAACTGCATAGACAGTGGTCTCATAAGACTGTAAAGGAGCTGGAGGTGTGTAGTAGACTATACCCTCTAGGTTTGCTAAGTACTCTCAACGGTGTTCAAACTACAACAAAATTGCCTAACGACGCATTTCTCAGAACCTATCGCTGATGTTAAGTGATGCATGACTGTATTTCCTTACTAAATTACTTTCAGGATGGAGCCTATTCACTGCAACCCACTGAGATCTCGTTGGATGTATACACGGGTATCCCAAATATTGCCCATTAGTTCTGGTTTCATGTTGTCCAAACATTTAATGAAACATGAGGAAATCGAGGCCCAGAGACCTTAAGTTACCTAAAGTCTCAGAAAGAAGAATCTGCACCCAGTTCTCTGCGATTTAATAATGCATGCAAATCCCACTGCTTGTTCTTGCTACCAGATCTGCTTCCCAGGACACTCGTCTCTGGCTTGCCCCTTGCTCCAGCCCGGCCCTCGCTGCACCCACTGTGATGTGCAAGGGGCGTGGCTGAGTCAGGTCCCCTTCGCTCAGCAGCCGGTTCTTGCTACCAGATCTGCTTCCCAGGACACTCGTCTCTGGCTTGCCCCTTGCTCCAGCCCAGCCCTCGCTGCACCCACTGTGATGTGCAAGGGGCGTGGCTGAGTCAGGTCCCCTTCGCTCAGCAGCCGCCTGACACTCTATTCCTCATTTTTATTTGACTTGAATTGTGAGAAAAGGTGTTGTTGTGATCTATGGCCTAATCATAGTGTAGCTTTTGGCTTGATACTGGCTCTTTAGCCCTCTCAACTGTATTATCTGTGATTATGGTTTTTTGAAAAAACTTAATTAAAGTCATAATGAAATTAATCTACTGCTGTGCTAATGTTCAGAAAAATATGATTCCAAAGACCAATGTGAATTAGTAGGAGGGTTTTTAAAGCTCTATTATTTGGCTAGGAGATAATACAGGGTCAAACTGCCAGCATTATTTTTTCAAGGCACAGCGATGCTTATGAAGGTATTTGCAAGTTGCATAAACTAGATAGAAGTATGTAGCCGCCAGGTAGTATGACAGCCTATACCAAGAGGGAAGGGGGTAGTGACAGTGGAGACCCCCTCAAAGATTGCTTTGAATCCTAAAAATAAGGACAGTGATAGGGAAGAAAAAATAGAAATAGAATTCTCACTGCAGGATCTTGAGATAATTTCCTATCTTCTCCAATTTTTCTCTTCCTTCCCCTTCATTAAAATACATCTGTGGACACGGGACATTGTTTTCCATTGTTTTAGAAGTACTTACTTCCATTTTCATCTTAGATCATTTTCTTCATATCCTTTCTTCTGTAATCAACTTAACAAGGTGTGATTAGGAACCAACTATGATCTCACAACTATGCTAGTTACTCTGAAATAGTCATAGGAAGATACTACAATACCCTTTTTAGAATTTTAATTCAGTTGGTAAGACAGAACCCGTAGAGGGAAAACAGCCCTCCTGTTTATATTCAGTGTATCATCCAGGGCTAAATTCATCATGCTGGATACATGCTATAAGAATCAGGGAATTTAGTCATTTTTCCTAAAGATATTCTGTGAGTGCCTGTATGTAGTATTCTGGGGAATGCCAGGAGAAACAAAGATAAAGCAGATACGCGCCCTGACCTCAGGGACTCATACACTACTGAGAGAGACAGAAACAGAGACAGACGATCAGAAATCACCATGGGTTGGGCTTTGCATTAGGCCTGGAAAGATGAGTAGAATTTTATTGTATGCAGAGCAGAAGGGAGCTGGTAAGATGGCACATTTCAGCTCAGCAGGAGGACAAGAGAAATATAGGAGGATGGTAAAGCATCCCACCTGGGTAGGGAAGTGGCTTTTTATTTGAAGGGGGATTACAGAGGAGTAAAGAAACCAGCTGTGTTAGCAGGACCAGCCCATGGATGAGGCAGTTAGGGTGGTTGCTAGGCTAACATGCTGTGCCAACTCAAAGTGATACCTATGGCATTTTTTTTTAATGACTTGTCTTTTACATACACATGCACTGTTTTATGATATTATTTTATACACATACCAGCCTTAATAGAGTACCCACTCTGCCCATACCCCATCCTAAACATCTTTAGGACCCAGAGTAAGACATACAACATGTTTAAATATTTACAGTTTATAAATCTAACACAATGTTAAATGAAAACTGTTCTATCTTCCTACATTGATAAATAGGTCTTTCTAACAACCTGGAAGGCCAGTTTTGAATTTTGAGAGTTCTTAGAATCCTCCAAGTTCCATGCTGGAATATGGTGGTTTGAGGAAATCTAATTGATAGCCCACTGCCCACTCTTCCCACATCTAATTCCATCCCACATTGTGGGATGTTCAAACACTTGGACACCCCTGTCCACTCACCAAGTTCCAGCATACCCTCACCCCCACAAGCAGCCACCTCTTGGCCACACCTAGGGCCTAGAGGGATGTTCATATGAGTTATAGTTCACCTTTGGGAAGACAGATTCAGGAAAGTGGTCTGCATAAGCCCTTGTAATAGGCTTCGAGCCAGGGGTCTAGGGCACCCAGAAAGTGGCCTAGAAGTTGGAGGTGGGGGGAAGATACAGGTTCCTGTTGGGCTTGTTCCTGTGCCCCTGGCACCCCTACTCAAGTAAAGAGGGGTGTAAAGAGAGAAAGGCCAGTGTTAGGTCCCCTAAAGTGCAGATCGGAGGTCAGGGGCATATCTTACCCAGGTCTGAGGGCAATATTTTCCCTACCTACCTTGTACTGGTTGAGTTATAAGTCCATTACCTTTCTAAGAACAGCCCTGATGGTGAGAACTAAGGACTTTTTATGCTGGATGTTCCTAAAGCTTCCAGTAAAATGGCTCCTTTCTTCGACTGTTAAATTTTAATTTCCCCCTAAAGACCTGTCTCTTGTAGCCATCTTCCTCCAAGGCATAGCCAACAGCCAGTTTATGCATGTGTGAGGGGGAAGAATGAATGACGAACTCACTTACCTTACAGGCTAAACGTTCTGCCTAAAGACCTGTCTCTTGTAGCCATCTTCCTCCAAGGCATAGCCAACAGCCAGTTTATGCACGTGTGAGGGGGAAGAATGAATGACGAACTCACTTTCCTTACAGGCTAAACGTTCTAGTTATTAATTATTGGACATTAACTCTTTTCAATCTTCTTTAGCTCTTATCTCACGACATGCTTCTCCACCAGCATGGAGAAAAATAACTCTTTTGCCATTGAGCTTGGAAAAGGAGTAAAATAATACAAGGTGGGCAAACGCAAACATAAAAACCCTGTCCCTTTCAGAAATGTGGGCAGGAGTGCACCAGAGGAAGGAAGGGGTGGCAATGAGAACATTTACTGAGCTCCATCCTGGGAGGAGGCTGGGTCTTTGGATTGTGGACCAGAACTCTGAGGGCACGAAGACTCTTGCCCCACTTTCTTTACAAGCAAGTGGAGGAGGCTACCTTAGAGGCTTTTGCAAACCATGGTGGGACCAGCTGCATCATGGTAAAGCTGAGTGTGCAGCAAGGTGAGCAGAGAGGGAGAGCCTGAGCGCACTTGTCAGACTCCCCTTGCCCTTAGCACTTTGACGGCAGAGACAGGACCCCAACACCCTGAATTGTAACAGCTAGTAACAGCTGCCCTCTGGCATCACTGATACATAGACTTCTGCTCCCATCAATTGAAATGCGTGGCTGCAAGAGCCTTTGGGCTTGTTGGTCTGTTCTTAGTTCTCAGTTCTCATATTACTTAGCCATTCAGCAACATTTGACATAGTCAATCACTTTCTGTTCCTCGAAAACCATTTTTCATACAACTTTCAGGATATCACCGGATTTATCTCTTACTTTACCAGCTTCTTTTTCTCAACTGTTTTTGTCTGTTCCTCTCTATCTTTCCAGGCTATAAACACTGGAGTTCCCCATGGCTCAATCCTCAGAATTCTTCTTTACTTTCTTATTTCCACTCTTGGTGTTATTTCACCCTGTCTCTTGGCCTGCAAGTTCATCTAAATGCAATGATTCCTAGATTTTCTTTTCCACACTAGCTCTCTCCTCTCAAATCCAGACTCTTACATCCATCTGCTTCCTCAAGAGCTTATTTGAAAGTTTGTTTATTAAACCAAAATTGAGGGCTAACTGGTTAGCTCAGTTGGTTAGAGCATGGTGTTATAACACCAAAGTCAAAGGTTCAGAACCCCAAACCAGCCAGCCATCAAAAATAAATAAATAAAAATAAATAATTAAAAATAAATAAACTAAATTTGGATATTGGCAATCCACTATCCTAATTAGGTCTCAAGAATAATAATAATTAGGGTCTCAATAACTGATAGAATAAGCAGTTGGAATTAAATAAGGATAGATGAAACAGCACAATGAACAATTTAGGAATAGTAAGAATATTGTATCCCCAAATTCCAGAATATGCATTCTTTTCTGGTACATGTAGGATGCTCATGATATGATCATCTCGATGGCTATAGAAAAAGAATTTGATGATTTCCAACAAAGCAAGAAACAAATTTATCACTATTTGCCAATTATATAATTATGTACATAAACAACCCAAATGACTGTAAATTATGTGTTCAGCACTTCTACACATCAGTAAAAATTACTTTAAATTTATAATGTCAAGAAATATGCAAATTATCTAATAATAGATTTAAGAAAAGATGTAAAAGACTTTCAACGATAAAATTATAAACATTTATTGAAAGGCTTTAAAATATACAAATAAAGGGAGAACTATAGTATGTTCATAGATAAGAGAATTCAATACAATAAAGTTGCCTGTTTTCCATAAAGAGAAATTAGAAGTTTCCCTACAGATATTAAAAAAAAAAATTATAAAGCTATAGCAATTATAAGCTTTGTATTTGCTCAGGAGCAGATAAATAACCCAACAGAACAGCAAGAGAGTCTAGAAATAAATCCATTTTACATGGAAACCTGATATATGAGAAAACTGGCACTGCAGTTTAGTGGAGCAATGACAGATGATTTAATAAAAGTCCCTGGGACAACTGGTTCTTCATGGAACAAAAAAATTGGACCCTTACCTCATGCCAGACACAAAAATCAATTCCAGATAAGTTAAATATTTACATGTGAAAGGAAAACTATAAAACTTTTAAAACAGAAGATAGGAGAATTCTTTATGACCTTGAGATAGTAAGGATTTCTTAAATAAGACATAGAAATTCAATTTGTAAACTCAAAATCAATTAATTTGAATACATGCAAGTTTTTAAAACTAGTTTTCGCCAAAAGACACAACAAAGAGAGTGAAATTAGAACCTACAAGTGGCAAAAAGATACTTGCTATATATCTCTAACAATGAATTAATATCCCAAATAAACAGTAAGGAAATATCATGTTAGTGATTATGGAAACGATGAGAACTCTCATATACAACTGGTAGAATTGTAAACTGGTAGTGTCTTTTTGGAAAACTAGCATTGCACAGTGAATTTGACCATGCTCATTACCTATGACCTGCTATTGCCACTCCTAGATACAACCAAAGGAAATTTTGAACGTGTATGAGGAGGCATGTACAAGAATATTCATAGCAGCCAAACCTACTCTCTATCAACAGTAGAATGGATAAATTGTGACATGTTCAAACTATGGAATAATATACAGCAGTGAAAATGAGTGAATGATAGGAATACTCATTAACACAAATGACTTTCAAAAGAATAATTTTGAACAAAAAAAGTTAGTCATTGATATGCTATATGATTATATACACAAAGTTTAAAAAAACAAAATAGAACAATATATATCCTCAGGGGTATATACACACCTAGTAAAACTATAAAGGAAGAAAAGAAGATGATTAACATAAAATTCAAGATAGAGGTTCCCTCAGGAGGGGGTGAAGAGTGGGTAGGATGATGAGGTGGGAAACAGTGGAGCTTCCAGCATGCAAGTCATGTCCTATTTCTAAAGCTGAATAGTAGGTACATTTTGTAAACTGTTGTTTTAGTCTGTTTTATGTTGCTATGACAGAAATACCTGAGACTGGGTAATTTATAAAGAAGAGAGGTTTATTAGGCTTACAATTCTGGGACAGCTGCATCTGGCACGGGACTCAGGCTGCTTCTACTCATGGTGGAAAGTGGCAGCAGCCAGCTGGTACAAGCAGATCACATGGCGAGAGGAGGCAAGAGAGAGAGAGCAGGTGCCAGGGTCTTTTTAAGCAACCAGCTCTCACGGGAACTAATAGAGCGAGAACTTACTCATTAATCCCCCCTCCCTAGGGAGAGCATTAATCCATTCACGAGGGATCCGCCCCCATGACTCAATCAGTTTCCAACACTGCCACATTGGAGATCAAATTTCCGCATGAGTTTTGGAGGGGACACCACATCCAAATTCCATCAACTGTAGATATATATTTCAAGTTGTTTGGTATGTTTCACCTTAAAAGAAAAAAAAAATGAACATGAAAGTCTTGGAAAATCTTAGTCAGAATAAGTCATTTTACTTGTGTACTCTCATATTCATTGCAGCATTATTCACAACAGCTAAGATATGGAATCAACTCAAGTGCCCATCAATAGATGAATGGGTAAAGAAAATGTGGTATATATATATATACACAAAATAGAATATTATTAAGTCTTCAAAAAGAAGGAAATCCCATCATTTGCACCAATATGGATGAACCTAGAGGACATTATGTTAAATGACATAAGCCAGGCACAGAACAACAAATACTCCATTATCTCACTTATATGTGGAATCTAAAAAAGTTGAACTCACAAAAGTAGAGAGTAGAATGGTGGGGAGATGTTGGTCAAAGAATACAAAACTTGCTTAGACAGAAGAAATATGTTGAAGAGATCTATTGCACAACATGGTAACGATAATGATATTAATAACAATATATTATATTCTGGAAAATCTCTAAGAGAGTAGATTTTAGTTTTCTTACCACAAAAAAAGGTAAGTATTTGAGGTAATGCATATGTTAATTAGTTCACTTTAGCCATTCCACAAAGCATACAAATTTCAAAACATCTACATGATAAATATATGTTTTACGTGTCGATTTTTAAAATGAATAAATTTAAAAGAGGATAAAAAAGAAAAAGAACATAATAGGACAACATGTAAAAGATGAAATATATATTATTTGATGTTTATCAGAGTCTTGTTGCTTAAAAACATAGAAACAACATAAACATTCAACATTAGAGATTTGGTTAAAAAGATGACAGAATAAACAAATTCAGAGAAACAGAAAACAGACTAACATTGTATACTGCTGAATATACTAATTATCCTGATTTGAGCATCGCGTATTGCACACAGGTGATATTCAACTCTGTACCCCACCGATATGTAAAATTAACTATATTACAATTTTAAAAAGAAAAAAGGAAAGAAAAACAAAATAAGTAAATAAAGAATTATTCCTAGAAAGGTCTTTAAAAAAAAAAAAAAAAGACTAGTGGTTGCCAGGAGCTGGTGAAGGGAGATACGGGGAGTGGCTGCTACTGGGTAGATGGTTTCTTTTGGGAGTGATAAAAATGTTCTAAAATAAAATCGTGGTGATGGCTGCACAATGGTGTGAATATATTAAAGCCATTGAATTACACACTTCAAAATGGCTGTCAGATTAGGTGTGGGAGAAACAACTTTAAAAGGTAGAGTTGGAAATTTGCTCCTTTATTTTAAAAAAAGTGAAACAAAACTGTAGAAGGCACATAGTGCACGTAGTTTGTGCAAGAAAGATAAGACATACTTTAATCAATACATCTATACACAAATGAAAGTTTTTGAACGTATATTAAAAGCTAGACAAAACAATCTGTGTTTAGGTTTTAAGTTAAAATCCTTAATGTTTCTAGGAGTCTGTTTTTATGATTTCCTGCCTTAATAAAATTTTTCAAGTAACCAACCAAATATTGATAATGAGCACATCAGATAAGAAGGCTTCTATGGTATTGCATCACTCAATTGAACTAAAATCTACTTTCTTTTCTTTTTCCAATACCCAGTGGGTGGCAGCTTGTGAAAAGGAGTGACTAGTTTTTAGACAAAATATTTATCTGTGTATAGTTTCAGTAAAAATTTTAAGTCCTGTTGATATAAGTGTCTTACATTTTCTGGGAATGGATATCTAACTTTTGATTTTCATGCCTGTTTAATCAGCATTGACTATTGTGACAGAGAAACAATATTCAACATTAGACATTTGGTTAAAAAGATTTTTCTCTTCCTAGAATAGTAGGTAGAAAACATTAACCAATTCCCTTGCAACTGGATACGACTATATGACTAAATTTTGGCCAATGGAATATAGGTAGAAATAAATGATGCACACAACTTATTGGACTATAAAAAAGTCCACCATACACACCTCCAGGTAAAGTCTTCTGTGATACATTCCCCTTCCAGCTGACTTGAATGGATGACCCAATGGACCTGGGAGCCATAGGCTGAAGGCAGGGGAGCCTTGAGATGGAAAGAGCCTTAGTTGCTGTGACATAACTTATGAAAGAGACTTCCCGATCAGAAACACCTGCACTGGATGATGTCATGAGTAAGGAATAAAGCTCAATGATAAGATACTTCAGAGATGTCAGGGTTTATCTGTAACAACCATTGGAATTTGCCCTCACCGATACCAGGAAAGCTATTTAAGAAAAGAGAGAGAGAGAGAGAGAGAATGAGGCTACAGTTGGATGTCTTTTTCTTCTCTCTAGAGAACAGGTCCAGCTAAGCTCCATAGGCAAAAGCTGGGTGGGCAGTGCCAAACAAGGAAGAGGGAAACTGCTCACTGTCTGCCCAATGATCTGCTTGAGCTTAGGCAAAGTTGTCTGTGACTAAAGTAATATCGTTACCAGTGGCCCCATCAACCAACCAGTCATGGGAAGCAAGACTATTAGAAGCTTAAATTGATAGAATTTGTTGATTTAACAAATATTTACTAAGTAACTATTATGTGTTAGCAACTGTAAAAGATTTTGAGGATTACAGTATTGTAAAAGTGCTTTCCATAGTGGAAATATCCAGCATACAAATATGGTATTAGCATTAGTAATGTCCAAATTATTGATATTATTGAATCTAAACTTCATCAATCCCCAAAGCCCTCCATACTGTTGGGAGAAAGGATGATTTCTTTGTTTTGATTAGGTACAGATTGAATTTTGGTCCTCCCTTACTTGCATTAAAAATAATCCTAACTTTTTTTAAAGTATGGCTGAGAGTGCCACTACTCAAAATCCCCATGAGCTTCTCTGTACTTCTGTGCCCTCATGCATCTAGGTGGGGTCATGTGACTAATTTCTGTTAGTGGAAAATTAAGGCAAGTCTGTGTTCTTTCTAATCTGAGGCAAATGAGAGTAGATATACCTTCTCCACCCACATTCTTTTTCTATTCTAGACAAGAGGCTGTAAGCAAAGGATTCTGGGATTCCTGAGTTGCAAGATAGAAATAGCCTGATTCCCAAATCACAGCTTGCATGAGAACCATGCTGGATTACCATATGATCCACATTGAACTGTGCCATGAGTGAGCATGAACATTGATTGTATTAGTCCAAAGAGAACTTGGGCTTTATTTAATGTAGCAGTATCCTGATAAATGCAAAAGACTGTGCTATATACTAAGATAAAGGAAAATAGTAAAAAATGTACAGGATTTATTAAAATAATAGAAAAGAAACTAAGAAAAAAAGTACAATCTCAAACCCACTTGTACACTGCTAAGGAAGACTTTTATTGAAATTGACAAACTGGTGCAAATTCCCAGTCCCTTCTGATACCTCAGGAGCCTGCTCCTCCTTTCTTCATGACTGATTACAAAATTGCTGCACACAGAAGCTGCAATGAAAGAGTTTGAACTGTCACATGCAAAGATCTTATTTATTTACCATGTCTCTGTGGAAGTCTGAAAATTCAGCATTGACATAATTGGAAAATTTTGTGAGTCAATGTGGAATTACTAATGATTTCTTTTTAGCACAAAGGAATTGATATAACTGCAAAACAGAATTAAAACACTTTTCTAATATTGCTAATATAATTATCAAATATTCTTAATATATCAGCAGTGATATATGCAGTTATATCCTATAGGAGAGTAAATGAGAAAAAAATGTCTTGCTCAATTTGTTAGATTTCAGTGGGTATTGCTATTCCCTAGTGCAGGAATTTTTGTTTTGTATTTGTAAAGTAAATAAGTTCTTTTCTCAAAGTCTGCTACAGATGAAGGGAGCCAAGAAAAGCGTACATTGGATGCAAACAGCTACTTTTCTCACCATGACATTGAGTACTAGCAAAGAAAATATTGAAAAGATGATGCTGCATATTAATAAAGGAAGTTTCTCTGCTTTCCTTTTCTGTAAAACACAGTTTACCTAGAGTAGCACAGGCTTGAAGGGTTTCTTCTGAACAGCTTTCCCTTATTGTTTTAAATTTTTCTGTCAATAATCAACAAAGATTTACTACTTCTTCATAAAAAGCTGTTTATTCTTTTAAAAATACATGTATTTTCTGAGAATTACACTGATATCATTCTATTGATAGCTACATGTAAGCCAATTCAAAATCCAAAATATTTGCCTCATAGTAGCTATGGAGAGTACATATTCATAAAGATAAATTGTTGCAGTATAATCTCCTCTTCCTTATTATCAAAATCCAAAATATTTGCCTCATAGTAGCTATGGAGAGTACATATTCATAAAGATAAATTTTTGCAGTATAATCTCCTCTTCCTTATGCAAACAGCTACTTTTCTCACCATGACATTGAGTACTAGCAAAGAAAATATTGAAAAGATGATGCTGCATATTAATAAAGGAAGTTTCTCTGCTTTCCTTTTCTGTAAAACACAGTTTACCTAGAGTAGCACAGGCTTGAAGGGTTTCTTCTGAACAGCTTTCCCTTATTGTTTTAAATTTTTCTGTCAATAATCAACAAAGATTTACTACTTCTTCATAAAAAGCTGTTTATTCTTTTAAAAATACATGTATTTTCTGAGAATTACACTGATATCATTCTATTGATAGCTACATGTAAGCCAATTCAAAATCCAAAATATTTGCCTCATAGTAGCTATGGAGAGTACATATTCATAAAGATAAATTGTTGCAGTATAATCTCCTCTTCCTTATTAATTGCCTTTCTGAGCACCTTGTTTGCCAGATTTTAGCTTTATTTCTGTATTTCCTAATTAACAAAATGTACTTGCTAAAGGAAACAGCTTGTGCCATTACTGCAAGGCTCAAATTTCTAGTGCAAGAAAGCGCAGTTGGTTGGTTCTTTCAACCACCTCCCACTGTGATATGATAAAATGTAATCATAATCTCCAGAGGTAGGCTAGGGCTGGCTTCAAACTTTTAAAAACCTCATCATGGCAACCTAGGAAGGGACAGAGCTTATTGAGAAGTTTGCCTAAGTTCCTTAATAATTGCAAGCATTACTTCAGTTGCCCCTCAGACCAAGTTTCTATTATTCTGTACTGACATGCCAAGTGAAAATAAACTGTTGATGTATTCAGAAAAACAGGGACTCCACAGTTGCAAGCTTAGATATTTGCCTTAGAAATGTTGATACAGTGTACTCTGACAACAAAATATGTAGGATTGAGTTTTTGCATCATATGGCATAAACAGCATCATGTTGACAACAATTAAAATCACAGGATCACAAACACTTAGATCTAGAAAACATCTTTCATATCATCATAACTCAATTCCTTTATTTTCAGAGGAAGAAACAGAGCTCAGGAGGGTTAAGCAACATACTCAAGATCACACAGCAAGTTCAGAACAGAACTGGGACTAGAAACTGAGGTTTCTCTACTAGTCAAACATTTCCATTGCACACACAGTGCACAAGGGTGACCAGATGTGTCATGAGTGAACAGAAGCCAATTCACTACCCACATGATCTATGGGATACCTGTAGGCAGAGGTATCACCGATTTGCTGCAGGTATTTGGTGAGAAACTTGAAAATGCATTACTCTCTCAAAAGTTACTTACATGGATTCAATATAATGAATGTTTATCAAGACTTTACTGTGAAGTCATGGAATCAGAATTTTGGAATCCAAGAAAATCTTTTAGAATATTCTCTTGGAAGCCACGCCATGTCCTCTGCATGTTTTAATTTGCATGCATTCATCACTACACAATCAGGCAGAGAGAGTAAAAGGGAATGGAGCAAGAAGCATTCAATATTTGAGGGAAGAGACGGCAAAGGGATCATGAGGAAAGACAGGCCAGATCTCTTCAGGGCACCCAAACTGGAGAGCCTGTCCTTTTATTTTTTTATTCACTTTCTTCCCCCCTACTTCTCCTCCAACTCTTTCCATTTCCTTTCTTTCTCTAGGGCTTCTAGAACAGGTAGAGGTCTGGGATAGTTCCTCTTTTTTCTTTTTCTTTTTTTTTTTTTTTTTTTT
>NW_007737255.1:30501-41249 GCF_000696425.1 Galeopterus variegatus | reverse complement strand
CCTTTTTTTTTTTTTTTTTTTTTTTTTTTTTTTTTTTTTGAGACTCCAGATATATGAAAATAATGAAATGACAAATCGAGATACATATTAAATGTTTTCATTTAACAAATTGACAATTTTAATACAAGCATCCTAAGCAATATAATTGTACTATTCAGAGGATAATTATGATACTTTAAAAGAATTATTTCAGTGCACAATAGGCAGCATGATCTGAAACAGTGCACAGGTCTAAAATTGTGGGATGGATGTCCTCTTTCTAGCCTTTATTTCTAACCTCTTTCTGAACTGTCTGTGTCATCAGATGAGAGAAGCCAGACTTTTATATTTGACTACCTTTGTGCACATGCTGAGCCAGTACCCTTCTCACCCTCCCTCCCACCTCACGTTAATAATCACCATCTTTTCCTTTCTTCCATTGCCTTTATCCAGAGATGGCAGAACACAGTAGTTTCAGGAAACATAAGGTCAGCACCACTCTCAGGCCCTCTCTCTGGGTTTCAGAGCCTGAGAAATGAAGATTGGTTGGGTAATTGCAAACTGAAAAGATGGGTTTTTCAAGAGAGCACAAATAGCTTTTGCAAGGGAACAAAATCCAGGCACAAACCAGGTCAGAAAGAAGAAGCAGCAAGCAAGATTTTGACTTCAAGACCAGACCCAAAGTCCAAAGAGAAACCTGGATGAAGGACCTAGGAGTGTGGGCAGCAGTGAGCAGCTACCGAAATTAGAGCAGGACAGATGGGACCCTGGGCTGCACTGTGAAAACTCTACAAGGGGACTAGCTTTTGCCACCCAATTTTATGGTCCCCTCTGAGGTAAGGAGTTCTTTTTACTTCCCAGCATCCTAAACTTGGATGAAGAGAAGTTTGGTGCAGCAGTGAGGCCAGATTTGATGGAAAAAAATGGACAAAACCATTCTCTACTTTTCCATCTCTTCCCTCCTTCAAGACTAATAGTCAGCTTTCACTACTCAGGAGGTGTTCATCCTAAATTCTCTCTCCTTACCCACTCACTGGACATTTTCTTCTCCATTGCTCTCTCTACAAGAGGAAACATAGGAAGAAAGAGAGGGTGAAACCCAAACCAGATAGAATCTCACTTGGTAGGAAGGCTAGGAAAAGTATTTAGCTATAACCATTTCTTCAGTTATATGGATTTAATTTCACCACCATTATTGGCCTTACTAAATCAAATATTTGAGAACTGTCAGTTGCATATGCTTTACCTGGATAAAGGGTTGCAGAAGTTGATACTGGCCACTTTTTAGAAGTCTCATTCCAGGACTACAGACTTCCTACTAGGTTTCTACCCCTGAAATTTCATGTAAAACTAGTACATATGTGCATTTTTCTGGGGTGATTGTCTATAGACTCCACTAGGTCATCAAAACAGGTTTGTGATCCTAAAACCACAAAAATATCTGTTTTGTAGCCTCATATGCATTCCCTTCCCTAAGCAACTTTCTTCTAGGTCAAAAGATAATTTACTTCGCTCTTTTAACATGTGTCAGACATCAAAATGGTTTTAGACCAGACAGAATACATCATTTAAAACAGTCCCTTCTCACATAAGCTTGTTATCTAGAGCATACTGAGAGGAGCTGGCTTGAAGCTCCAGGCAGATGACTGGATTGCTGCAAAATGAACACTGCCAAGGGTGGGGGCCACAGTTTTCCAGGCAAATTGAGGTTCAAGTTCTGGTCACCATGTTTTAATCATGTTCTATAAAATTATACGACGGTAATCGAAAAGGGACCTGAACTTGGGTTTCAGGTAGACTTTTCCCACAGAAAAGGAGGTACACAATTATTGTCATTGTCATAAATATTGAGTCGTCCTTGGTGAAAGATGGAGGAATCTCTCTCTCTTTTTTGGACGGCTTGAATGTGGTCCTGCCAGGGTGCAGGGATGGACCAGAAGACTCACCTGAGAATCTCTCAATTTTCAGCATTCTGTACAGTGTAGACTTCTATGTTATATTCCTCCCAATCTACCTTGAAAATGGACAGAAGTGACACGTTGTTATGGGAATGTATCTTCCCCTCCAAAACCAGTCTCCAGGCAGGGGTCACAGTCTTGAGGGGGGAAAGCCCTCTCTCCATTCTGTCAAATGCACTTAAGTAGGACACTTTTCTTACACTTCAACTGCACTTCAGTGCCTGACCCTTTGTCTAGATTATTGTTTTTATCCAGCCTGGTGTTTGGCTGACTCCCAGGGTTCTGATAACTACATTCAGAAGGATATAATCTGAAATGGAGAGGGCCATATAAATTGTACTTAGAAGTGTATACATTTGAAAATTTAATGGGACACATCCATCACTCCTGGACACCAAAATGATGATTTCATAGATCATGTAATTGTTCTGAACACCTTCTTCTGACAACCCTCATCTTTGAACTTATAGCTATTTCATTTATTGCAGCTATTTAGATCATTTAAAATTTAGCCCACTTCTCTCCAGGTGATTTATTTAGTGTTTATAAGTCCATTTTGACATCTTCTTCCATTTCTTCCACCAGAAATGTCTTACCCTTATGGTCTTAGTGGAGTCATCATTTACAGCTAGAGAGGCATATCTGAAAATGCATTACCTTTAAATAGTAGGATTCATCATATCTGAGTTCATACATCTGATAGCCAGAAAGCACCATTTCATTTCAGAAGAAAAATTACTTCTGTCAGTGTAAACAGAATGCATTATCCCCTTTTAATAACCATTCTTAAGTATGCTGCTGTATTACTTTTTCACAGCTGTATTCCAATAAGCTGTAGAGTAATTGCCAGTTCTCCTGTCTAATAGGTTCATTATTCTTTTGCCATAATTGCAGCCATTAAATGTTCAATTGTTAAATTTCCACTCCTACGTTTACTTAGTGTTACATTTTATAATGGGGCATGTCATTAAAGCACCCCAGTGGCCATGGCTGTTGTTCAAAGTATTTCTAAAAGTCAATGAGATCCCTATGAAATATGTCACTTTTTATTTGTTCAGATATGTGCCCTCTCCTCCCTGTCCCCCACCTGCCCTTCCCTTTTTTAGATCTTCTACAAATAGGATCTTACAAATTTGATAGCTTTTACTAGACATGTAAGGACCTGACCTAGGCTGAGAGACATGAAGCTGAGCCTTCAATGTCTCTGAGCACTGCTTTCTCACTTTACTGCCACAATTCATATATAATAAGGTGATAGAATGAAAATTTCACTAAGGATATTAACACTTAAGACTTAATAGTTTTTTCAAGTGCTCTGATTTATCTTTTATCATGTTAAATTTGTGGGGCTTTTTCATCACATGAAAGGTACATCGGTCAGGGGTTATGGGATGGTTAACCCCTGGTCTGTAATGCTTATGATAATAAAGTGAATGCCTTCCCTTTATTGCTTGACATTTCTGGATATGTTCCTTCCTCCGGTCTGGGCTCACCTATTCTGTCTGTTGCAGTGAATTGTATTACTTTGGGAGGTTATATTGATGAAGATAGATAGGGAAGTGATAAGAGATTTTAACTTACTGTGTTTAAAGTCATGTGTCACTTAAGGACAGGTATGCATTATGAAAAATGTGTCGTTAGGTGATCGCGTTACTTTGGGAGGTTATATTGATGAAGATAGATAGGGAAGTGATAAGAGATTTTAACTTACTCACTGTGTTTAAAGTCATGTGTCACTTAATGACAGGTATGCATTATGAAAAATGTGTCGTTAGGTGATCGCATCACTATGCAAACATCATAGGGTGTATTAACGCAAACCTAGATGGTATAGCCTTTTGCTTTTAGGCTACAAACCTAAAACTGTGTAGTATAGCCTACTACACATCTAAGCATCTATTCATCAATTAACATTCACTTTCAAGGTTATTTTATTTCACTTCAATTCATTCGATTAGCTTTCATTTCTTTCTGAAGCTGAAAATAATTTTTATAGTCAATGGGTTAGTGTAATTTTGTCCAACTCAATCCAGCTCTATGATCTTTGGGGAATCTTCTATGCTTTACAGTAGATTTTGAGTTTTGGTAAGCACACTAGAAACTTTTTTAATAACGTGATTCATGGTATCAGATGTGGCATCGATCAAGTTATGCCCCTCCACTTCCTCTGCTCATTTGCCCTGATATTAGTAACAATAATAGCTAACATTTGTTGAGCATTTATCCTCATCCTGTTTCTGTATTATATGATTAAGCACATTTTCTCATCNTTACTTTGGGAGGTTATATTGATGAAGATAGATAGGGAAGTGATAAGAGATTTTAACTTACTGTGTTTAAAGTCATGTGTCACTTAAGGACAGGTATGCATTATGAAAAATGTGTCGTTAGGTGATCGCGTCACTATGCAAACATCATAGGGTGTATTAACGCAAACCTAGATGGTATAGCCTTTTGCTTTTAGGCTACAAACCTAAAACTGTGTAGTATAGCCTACTACACATCTAAGCATCTATTCATCAATTAACATTCACTTTCAAGGTTATTTTATTTCACTTCAATTCATTCGATTAGCTTTCATTTCTTTCTGAAGCTGAAAATAATTTTTATAGTCAATGGGTTAGTGTAATTTTGTCCAACTCAATCCAGCTCTATGATCTTTGGGGAATCTTCTATGCTTTACAGTAGATTTTGAGTTTTGGTAAGCACACTAGAAACTTTTTTAATAACGTGATTCATGGTATCAGATGTGGCATCGATCAAGTTATGCCCCTCCACTTCCTCTGCTCATTTGCCCTGATATTAGTAACAATAATAGCTAACATTTGTTGAGCATTTATCCTCATCCTGTTTCTGTATTATATGATTAAGCACATTTTCTCATCTAATCCCTATTAGGTAGGTACATATATTATTCCCATTTCACAGATGAAGAAACTGAGACTCCAAGAATTTATCTAACTTGCACATGTCATAGTTAATAACTGGTAAGTCTACAACCCACACTGTTAACTTCCATTCAACACTGTCATAGAAAGAGTACTGCTATAAACAGTAAAAGGAGCCTAAATGCATTTATAAAGCTGCAAAAGTTAAGTAACTCTCAAGAATTCTGCCACTTGCCTGAGCAGACAGACAGGAGAAACAACTTGCCACAGATCACAGGGCAAAATGAACATCCAGGAAAGAATTCTTCCACTGTCATTTCTTCTTTATAATAAGCCTGATCACAAAATAGGACAAAAGAAATAATGGTAAAATTGATCTTTAGAGTGATTTATAGTTTATTAGTCCCAATAACTTTACTATAAAGAAAAAAAACCAACATATTTAACATGCATATATGTCATGTCAATACTTTATCAAAGTAGCCCATCTTAAAAATTCTATCATCCCCAAAACTCTATCAAAGTTTCAGGCTATTCCTGTCTTTCACATTTTGGTAATGTGCATTTTGTACTAAGATTTTTGATATAATTTGATTGCCGATAATGAAAACTGAATGACACTTCTTTATCTCTTCCTTGGCTATCTTGGCTTTGCAACATTACCAAGAGTGAGCATTTGTTGTTGTCAATAAAGCGGTCAGCTGTGTCACTTGGGGAAGAGATATGCAGAGTAGAATAGTGTTATTTTGACAATCACTTTATCCCAAAGCAATACAGCAAGCATATCTTATTTTTCTCCTTTACTCACAATACAAATGGAAACAGAAAGAGCACAGCACAGGTAAGGTCGATAAGAAAGCCATACTGGGGCCGGCCCAGTGGTGCACTGGAGAGTGTGCCACTTGGGAGCGTGGCGGTGCTCCCGCCCAGGGTTCGGATCCCATGTGGAGACCGGTTCCCGCTCACTGGCTGAGCGCGGTGCAGGCGCAACACCGAGGGTTGCAATCCCATTACCGGTCAGTAAAAAAAGAAAAAAAGGGGGAAAAAAAAAAAAAAAAAGAAAGCCATACTGTGTGATTAACAAAAAGAAGCCCATTACCTGATGAAGTCAAAAGAATCACCCAGGGAGAATGTGACTGCAGTGGCTGCAGAAATCATTGGAGAGGGCATGAAAAGATAAGCATCCACATGTCTGAAAAGAGGTTTCCTACCTGTCCCATTAGGCAGGTTATCTTTTGGTGGTAACATATTTTAGAAAATGGTCACAAAAAAGAGAAGTAGTAAAATATTTATCAATCATAAAGAGGCTTTTGTTAGAGTTTATTTTGTGCAAGATAAAATTAGCTAATCAGCTCTTGGAAGTTTTCTGGAAGGATTGAATATAAAGTAGTTAAAGAAAAGTATCTTTTCTGCCCAAATTCCCTTTGGATTTGAGAAGTCAGAGAGAATCGATACAACGAAAGAAAATATATACAAGATACATGGCTCTAACGTATTTAGAACATTCAAAAGCTTTCATCAGCCCTTTGAGAATTAACTCCAATAACAAACATTTGTGATAATTTATTTAAACTTATTGTTCTAAATGGCAAGGATTGATCACCTATTCTTTAGAAACATTGAATGACAAACTCCTCACATCCCTTTATTTCTTAAAAGAAAAAAAATACACACATGTTAAATGAGGGATTCAAAGAGGTTTAGAAAAGTGTAAACTGAATCTTTCTATTAGATGTAAAACGTAACCCAGATGTGATTCTGTTCTCCATGTTTGCTAGTGGGGAGAAATCCCCACTCATTTGGTCGGAGAAGTCTGTCTTCCATGGTGCTTGTTGTGCTATGTGAACGGGAAAAAAAAATGTATTTTTATCTCCACTCAACTTCTATTATTCTCCTCTCATCAAAGTCAGTCTACTTGATGCATAAGAGATTTTGGAACAGACTTATATTGCACACATACAAGATATTTTTTAAAATAACAGAAAAATATCCAGTATGTGTTAATAAAAGAAATAACAAAACTATTAATACCATGTGTTGCAGTGAACAATAACAATAAAGCTGAATGTGCTAGCACACAATGAAACAATTTATTTTCTGGATGCTGCTGGAGAAGCAACCAAACTCATGTGGCTTGAGAATGCAAGTACTTCTTACCTGACACCTGCTGAGAAAAATCCTATCATTCTACTCCAACTAAGAATCTGCAATTATTGTGCATGCAGTGAAAGCTGAGATGCAGATGAAAATTTCCATAAGACTTTTTTTTTTTATCTTGAAAGCTAATCACATTGTTGCATTGCCTCATTTCTAAGTCCAGGGTTTAAAAATAATTTTTTTCTCACTCTGATGGGTGTACAAAAAAATTAAAGGCATAATATTAGAAATTTTAAAAATATAAGTGAGGACATTAGCCTTAAGTCTACTTTTGAAAATAGTAAGACATAATCTTGAAGCAGCATCCAGATCTTCAATTTGTTTAAATAAAATTGCATCTTCACCATAAACCAAGTTTTCAAATTTGTGAATTGAAGTACAGCTGCGTCTCTGTAATAGCCCATTACCATTAGAAAAAAAGGGAAGAATAACAACAACTGGTGCCAACATTCCTATCAGAGAGCCCTACACTGGCAGAGCAAGCAAAATGGTACATTGAATCAGGGTCAGGTGAGAAATAGGATAAGTGTCTATTGCAAAAATTCAATATAGTGACCATAGTGTCACCAACAGAAATGGTAGTATTCATATAAGAAATCAGTGTGCCATTTAGAGTGTTTAAAATTTGATCACTAAAAATTTTAATAGTTAAATTATGATAATTATATTTTTATACAAAATTTCTGTTTTTATTCTTTTATCACAGAATTGATTCTATTATAGATGGCATTCATATTTGGTCTCAACTTTGGTTGAATATTGACATCAAAACCCTGCCAAAATGTACATTGCATGTACCTTCAGAATACAACCTAGAGAAACTCCTGTTATTCATCCAGAGACATGCTCAAAATTGTTCATAACATCACTATTCATAATTCTAAAAACTGGAAACACAAATGCCAATCAACATGAAATCGAATACATAAATTGGTGTATATTCACATAACTAAATGCTTAAAGGTGAAAATAAACAAACTATAGATATATACATCAGCAGGGATGAAGCTTGCAGACATAATTTTAATTAAAGAATCAAGTTGCCAAGGAACAATACATGTGGCATAATTTCACCCATGTAAATTCAAAACCAGACAAAATTAAACATATATTGTTTGAAGATACATATGTAGTTGGTAAAACTATTTCTAAAAACAGAAAGGAAATAATAATACACAATTTAGGATCCTGGGTACCACTGCAGAGGAGGCAGTGGAATGGTATAGTTGAGGAGTACATAGGAAACTGGACTAGGTCTTGGATTAGGTGATGAATTCATAAGTTTCATCATATTATTATGAAATGAAATGAAAATAGAAGGCTATGTGTACACCAATTATGAGAGTGCCATGAACCAAGAATTATGAATAATGCAATTCCGTCCACCTGGGACCCATGAGAAAAAGCCAGCAAAACAAGGGGATGGTTATCCAAAAAAATCAGGGCAGTGCTTCCTGATTGTGGCTGCCACTAATGGGTGAGAGAAGGGGTGTGAATGAGAGCTTCTACGGTACTGACAACATTCCAGTTCCCAGTCTAGATGGTGGTTATACAAGGGTTCACATGGAAATTATTGGTTAAATTCTGCTTGTATGTTTCATACATTTTTCTGTATGTATAAAAATCCATAATTTTTTAAAGTAAAAACATACACATACAGACGCAAGGATATGTGCATATAACATATTCAATTGTATATATTATACACATAGGAGTAGGTGTTGGTGGGAGTGGACAGTGGCTGTAGTCACACGACCTGGAGTCGGGAGTCAGCAAATCTGTTCTGTCCAATAAGCAAGTGGTTTCGTCAGTTCTGCTTACACACTGTCTCTGTACCTGATGAAGAAAACTGTACACCTAATGCTGAGCCTTAGAACAGCTCCACTGGACTCACATAAACCATGTAACCATTTTTACTGTAAAAAGTAATTTATATTACACGTACTTAGTGATTTTTTTTCTCCTGCTAAAGCAATAAAATTTCCAGAGGCATCAGATAGCATTTCCACTTATATCCTCTTTACTCCATTACTTACTATTTTTATCTGCATTGACCAGTTCTGTTTTCACTGCATTTTATTAAAAATATATCATTTATGGGTCTGCCCCGTGGCTCACTTGGGAGAGTGCGGCGCTGGTAGCACCGAGGCCCCAGGTTTGGATCCTATATAGGGATGGCTGGTGCGCTCACTGGCTGAGCGATCCCCTTACCGGTAAAAAAAAAAAAAATATATATATATATATATAATTTATTACATGTAATTTTTATCACTGCAAAACTTTATCATTTCTTTGTGATGAAAACATTTGATCTTCTCTCTCCCAGACATCTGAGAACATGCAATAAATTATTGTTGATTATAAATGCCTAGCACTACTGTATACCACTAGGACTTATTTTTCCTATCTAGCTTAAACACAATTTTGAAAAAGAAAAAAAATCATCCACACATCCTCCTTCCCAAACCAATATATCTATATTCAGTTTTGTGCATTCGTTCTACTCTCATGCATATTTTTAAACAGATGCTATCATAACATACACAATATTCTAATTCCACTCTTTCCTTTTAACATTGTAGTATAAATATTTTCCTTGTTTTTCATAGTTATAATTTTAATGGTTGAATAATATTCTATAGACTTAATGTTCTATACTTTACCAAAAAATTTCACAACTGTTTTGCACATATATTATTTCTCAGAGGCTTTTTTGTAGTTGTTATTATACTTCTGCTACAATAAATATTTTATTACATATAGATTTTTTGCTTCTGTGGAATTATTTCCTTAGGATACATTCCCCAGGGTGAGATTCTGGGTTAAGGGCTATGACTGTCTCTATAGTTTTGCTTTGTGTTGCCATATTGCTTTCAAGAGGATCACACTAGTTTATAGTTGTCACCAGTGATGTACCAGTTTAAATGTAACCAGCCAGCATTTGTGAGATTAATCATTTCAGCTATCCCAAATTCTTTCCTCAAGATAAAAATTCTTGACTTTGTTTTTCTCCTTTTTCGAAAAAATAAAACTTCCCTGAATCTGGCTTCTCCAAAGTTTTGTCACCAATTCAACTAATTGACAGCACAACAGTTTTGATCTGGCACAACCAACACCATGAAGACCCCCATCTCCACCAAGAGCTCTTTCTTCTATGGCAGGAATTCATACTGGCTGTAAACAGGCATTTGTTATGAGGCGTTCATGTTGCAGAGGATTCCTACCATGCCTACATGTATCTCAGGAGTTTCTTTAAAATAATTTTTAAGATCTTCACTCCTAAGTGGTCTTCCTTGATTAGATAACATGCTTGTTCTTCTATCTAAATCTTGGGCCTTTGCTTTCTCTCTGCACCACCTTTAGCAGGTCCTGTTGAACAACATTTCTTTTCCAAGGAACTATCCTTTACTACCATCCTTTCAACACGGATAGGAGCTGTTTGAAGACAGCACCCTGGCTATTGTCTCTTGGTGCCATCCTCATTTTGAGGCACAGGATCTGTAGAGGTCAGAACAATGATGTGTTGATTAAGCCCAGGCCTAGACTTCTGTTCTTGTGGAAGCTGCATCCACCAGCATTCTGGTGGCTCTACCATCCTTTCAACACAGATAGGAGCTGTTTGAAGACAGCACCCTGGCTATTGTCTCTTGGTGCCATCCTCATTTTGAGGCACGGGAGCTGTAGAGGTCAGAACAATAATGTGTCGATTAAGCCCAGGCCTAGACTTCTGTTCTTGTGGAAGCTGCATCCACCAGCATTCTGGTGG
>NW_007737255.1:29002-30435 GCF_000696425.1 Galeopterus variegatus | reverse complement strand
GATTAAGCCCAGGCCTAGACTTCTGTTCTTGTGGAAGCTGCATCCACCAGCATTCTGGTGGCAGAGACCTGCTGTTCCTGGGGCCCACCCAAAACACCCCAAGCACACATCTGCTAGTGGAACCTAAACACCAAAACACACACCAGCCAGTGGAAACTGGCTGTGAGACGTGAGAAGGCAACAAAATTGTCACCAGAAATTTGGAGGCAATTTTACTCTGTTTTCTAAAGTTAGTTCCTAAACATGTATCCTGTCATATTTTCCTCTATTTCACCCTTTCAGCCTCGTTTTGCAGTTTTTCCCCTTTAAGAGTATACAGTTGGACTCTGCAAATTGTTTAGAGCCACCGAGTAAACAGAAGCTCTAATAAACTGTTTTCAGCCCTAAAGATACATGCACTGAAAACAGTTCTTGCTGCAGCCACAGAGCTGGACACCAACAGATATTGTTAATTAAAGTATTTAAATGAATGCTTCACTGTACACAATGTTAAGACTTATCTTCTCCTCACCTTTCACATGTCAGCTCAAACATCTGTCAGAAAATGCCACAGTAGAATGACATTGAAACTTGCATTTCAGAAACCATATTCTTCCAAAAAGCATCTACCCCAGATTATTTCCTATCTTTTTTCCCCTCTTTTCTGCTGAATATTTTGGAAGGGAATAGCCATTACTTATGCTGTATAACAGCAGACATAGTAGGTGAACACACACACACGTGAATGCACACACACATGCACACATACATGCATGCACACACACAAAAGGAAAGCTCTTTTAAATGCTTTTAATCAATAGCTGTGGCCTTCCATAGGATGGCTTCAGTTGTGATGATATTACATAATTTGAGAACAATTCACAAAATGAAAATGGGCACTGTAATGATCCCTTTGACACATTATCACCCTCTACTGTCATTCTTTTGTGCCTATTTAAGCCTCAAATTAATTTTTATAGGCTATAACATTTACCGGTAAGTATATGTCATCCCTATACTGGAACCTTGGTTTCTACCTGAAACATTTTTCTTTTAGACCTACTTGTAAAGTTGGGATCTAATTTTAGANGGTTTCTACCTGAAACATTTTTCTTTTAGACCTACTTGTAAAGTTGGGATCTAATTTTAGAACATTTGTATACTGAGCTATAAAAACCTATAAATTATAGTGGATGACTCTCTGACAACTCTCTTTCATTCATTACAAGGAAAATAAAACTTTCAGCCTATGTTTCTATGTAGAGCAGAAATGATTGTAAACTAAACAATAACACAGGTCTAGTGCACAGGGCTCCATATTCTATAAAAGTAGGCAAGAACCAATGTCAGACTGGGTGAGAAAGTTCAAAGTAATGAGGAGGACACGAGCAGGAGCACTGGGGACCACGGCAGGCTGGAGGCATCAGAGAGAGCCTCTGTGTGACTTGGAGTTC
>NW_007737255.1:14053-27973 GCF_000696425.1 Galeopterus variegatus | reverse complement strand
ATATTTCTGAATTCCAAGAAAGACAGAAAATTCTGAATGTGTCTAAAGAGGTAAAACACACTGTCAACAAATTTCTATTTGAAATATTGTATGGAACACAGATTCTAGAAAACAAAAGAGCAATGTCTTTAAGGTATATTCATTTTGAACATACTCATAGAGTTGTTTGCTTAGCCAACAGATGAAAGAAAAATGGGAAAGTTTTGGACATGCAGAGATTTGGCAAGCACTGAAGAACACTTCTGCCAGAACATACCTTAGCAAAATAAAAATAAATCCAAGCAGAAAGAAGTCATGGGATAATAGAAAAAATGTTGATCAAAGGACCAGTAAAACTTAGAGCTGTCTACATCAATATTAATTAAGGTGTCGTGAAGGCTTCTGTTTCTGGCCATGATGGAATATCAGGGACTAGAATAACACCCTATCTTAAACAACTGGAAAACCAGACAAAATATATGAAGCATTGGTTTTCAGCCATTGGACAACAGGCAGTGGGGCATAGTGCTGCCTGAAAGTTAAAAAAAAAAAGAAAAGAAAAGAAAAAGATGAGTCCTACAATTTTCCCAGTTTACTGCTTGAGGTGGGTCTCTAGATCTCAGTGCAGAGAGGGAGAAGCCAAATATCTCAGCAGCTTTCCTGAGTTAAGGAGACATTTTATAATTCAGAGATGGCAAATGTTGAGATGCCAAATGGTGAGAATTCGTGGGGCAGAATACCAGAGATGAAAGAGCAGCTCATAGATGCATCTCTAGAGATCTGCAGAGAGGTTCCTCAAATCTGTGCCTGAGTACTCACAGACTCAGAGAAGAAATTTCCAGATCTGGAGAAACACTGTAAAGGAGTAAGTGGAAGAATTCCTGGAGCTCCCACAGGACCAGCCAGAGTAGAAAAACCACTATTACACAGGGCATTGGATAGTGTCCTCAGAAAGATATTACTATATCAGTAGTGGAGTCAAATTGGCCCCTGTTAAAGACTGCTCTAGACCCACCTTCACAAAGCTTAAAAGTAAGCCTTGAAAGAATCAAACTTATTCCAAGTAATTTAACTGCATTCCAGAACAAAGCCCAAAAATATTTAAAGGAATACAGCAAAATCCAGCAACTAACATTATAAAATTCGAAGTGCCTACCTCTAATAAAAAATTATGAGGCACATAGAGAATCAGGAAAATATAATCCTTCAGCAAGAGAAAAATCTACTATGGGAATGACATCAGCAAAAATGAGGGAGTGAGGAAATCAAAGTTCCATTTCTCCATAAAAAAAACAAAAAGAGAGCTGGTGAAAACTTTCATAATCTACTTTTTCAGAACTCTGAAAATTAACAAAAGCCTTCTAGCAATCTAGTGCTGAGGCTGAGACATTTCCTTCTGACTCTACTTGTGAGCAATTCTGAAACAGGCTAAGAAAACAGTTTTTAACTTCCCTGATGATCCAGCATTTAATAGTAATTAAAAATGCACTTACCTTCTCTCAGCACCATCAGTAAGCGGGGTGATATTTTGAACACTTCTGTTCTTCAGCAAGACATCTCAGCATAGTACTTGGTGCTAAAGTAGCTCTTGGTGTGTAATTACCTGTCACCTGCAGGTGCTATTAGTTTCCTTCTCCTTCCTCAAAGGGCGAATGTGAAACACAAAAGCATCCATCAAGATGAAGGATTAAAAATATTTTAAGAGGTGTCATTATTTACATACTACATGGCCCTTAACCAGGTTGACAGATGCAAACTGTGGCCCAATGAGCTGACAGCTTGAAATCTCAACACTTCAGCCACCAAAGAGTGGTAGCAGGATTTAGTGGACAGGAGGACAGGTGAAAACTGAGAGAGAAGCCACGAAGTGTTTTGGTCTATGCATATGTAGATATGTCCCCATTGAAATAGGCTTCAGGGAAAGAATGTTAAACTGGTTGCATAGATCTATCAATACAAAGCAAAGAAGAAAATGAATTTTTGTTAAGTGCAAAGTACTTTTCACAATTATATCCACTTTTCACAACAGCTGTGCAAGATAGGTAACCCCATCTTCATTTTGCTGATGACAAAACCAAGGCCCTGAGAGAGGTTACATAAATTGACAAGGTCACAGAGCAAATGTCAGACCTAGGATTCCAATAATGCTTCTCTTTCCACAATTCCCGATCTCTCTTACATTAAGCAATTATTCCATGTATATAGGACTTTCCCAATTACCATCCAGATATTTCAGGCAAAACAAGATTTCCACATACTCCCCACTGAGAAGACACTTGTCGGTGAAAAGGCAGCCACTTAGATTCTCAACTTCTTTCTCTCTCTCTCATCACTATGGAGATGGGTACTAGCCAGCAGAATACATACGAGGAGAGATAAAGGGACTGATTAGAAGAAAGGGGGTGAAAATAAACTATGAGAAGGCATGGAAGTCAGGTTCCCTACTTATAATTGGCTTCAATTGAGAGTTAAGTGCATGAGAGAGAGCCTAGACCTAGCCTTTTACATGTAATTATCAGGAAAGTGATTTTGAGATGACATCTTGTTACTCTGTATAACTGCTTCCGCCCGAGACCCTGTGCTGCTTATTTTCATATTTTAATAAGATTCCACCACAGTTCAGACAATATAATCCCTACAGCTGTGAATAACCCACTGGATTCCACACTTTTTGCAAATTCCTAACAATTAGCCAATTTCCACTAATGACACAGTGCTGGAGGAGGTAGATGATTTTTGTCCCAGGTGCCAGTGAGTAGAACTGTTTAATGGTGTTCCCACTCACCACACCACTTGATATCTATTTTTCTAATTTCTGCGCTTGGCCTCTCCTTTCTTCCTCTTCCGAGTTTTCTACTCACATTCTCTTTTTCATCTCTCCCTCTCTCTTTCCAATGCCAACTTTGCTAGTGGCTAACAGTTTTCTCATCCCTGATTAAAACATCCAAATGTTCATATGCATTTTCTTCTCCCCAGGCCTATTGCTAGGTTCTGCCCATACATCAATTATCTTTGGAATAAGTTAATATTCCTAGATAATATGGATAAACTTTTTCTGGGGTAATGGTTTGAACTCCCTGGTTCAAGCTGTCACAACCTTTCTCGAGGACCACTTTAACAAACTCTTTAGTGGCATCCCTAGTCACACTCTTCTTCCCCTGCAATCCATTCTCAGAGCAGCTACATTCTTTTTCTTTTTTTTTTTTTCCTAAATACAAATCTGTTCTTGTTATTCCCCTGTTTAACCCCCCCCCACACCAATGGCTTTGATCACACTTACAGAAAACTGTGCAGAAGACAGTTGGTCCTTTGCCTTCCTCTCCATCCTCATCTTCAACTTCTCTTCCCCTCCTCCACCTGCTCCAGCTAGAGGGCCTTCTCTCTGTTCCTACCACTCACCAAGCTGCTGACCTCCTTAAGCCTTTGCACCAGCTCATCTCTTTCTCTCTGCCAGGAACTCTCTTCCCAAAACCTTCCCATGGCTGGTTCATTTTGTCATTTAATGCAGTTTAATGTCATTTTCTAAAGAAGGGGCCCACTGCTCATCCAGACAGAAGCGTCTCCCGAGCTCTATCTATTGCATCAGCCTCCTGGGTTTTCATCTTATTTTCTTGTTCATTTATTTTCTGTTTCCTTTATACTCCCACCAGAATGAGTGCCTTCATGGAATCTGGGAATCTTTTGATCACAAATCACCATGGCCTGAACAGTGCCCGGCACATAACAGTTGCTTAATAAATACACATAAAATAGATAAATACGTAGTCACATCTTTTTAAAAATATCTTTTTAATTAGAAAAAATGCAAGCTATAAGATAGCACGTCTCCATTTTTATGTGGGTATGTATGTTATGTGCCTGCGTGAGTCATATGCGTATGTACGGAGTAAATATGAAATAGCAAAAACAGTAGCAGTGGTTATTTCTAGATGGTTATGAACACTTTTTATCTTTTTTCTTTTGTACATTGTCTATAATTTCTAAATGTTCTTCAATTATCATGCACTTGCTTGGAGTTACCAGGCCACTTCTTACCCCCTAATGTTTCTGCTGAGTCCACCTGGCAGGGTAAAGTGGGGGCCAGACCACCTCTATGTAGCCCAGTAACACCTCCCCCACTTGAAGGTGATGGCAGCAGGAAATTCAACCATTAAGGTGCTCCCCTCAGCCCGTGGTTTGTGTGAGGGCATAGATGACACAATAACACACTATGACAGTGTAGAGTCAAGCACAAATCTAGCTGACAGTGAAATTCCTACTCCAGGAAACACCCCCACGGCACGTTCAAACACAAACAGAAACAAGGTGTACATGAATCACACAGACCCGCAGCCCCTAGCAGAGAGCTTCAGACATTTGTGCACTCAATAAAGCTCCACTGAATAGAGTGGAATATTACAGGGTTTACTGTTCACAGTAAAATAAGAGACAGAACATACAGCTTGATGCCCCGATCTTGGAACAGCTCTGCGGTCTATGCCCTTGGCAAAATGACCTCATCAACTACAAACTTTGTGGTTTGAAGAGGACAGAGATTGTAGAATGAAAGTAAAGGTGGCCATGGTCCTTGTACCATTTTGCTGTCACTTCCAAGATACCTACTTTTCACTTCACAATGAAGAGCTGGCAAAACAGCTCATCTGGAGAGAATTTGATGCCTTTGAGTTTTCCCTTCCTTAATGGTTCTTTAGGGTTACATGGCATTCAGCTGCGATGGCTGTCATTTTCCCTGTCACAGTAATCAGCTTTGGTTATGTGGTTATGCAAAATCAATTGTTCAATACCATAATTATCAGCTATACTGAAGAAATTGAATTAAACGATAAGAGTCAGCAAGCCTGATGCATATGATATATTGGGGAGAAAAGCATGAATTGTTAACTGTTCAGTGAACATACTTGTGCATCTGCAATTTTCATTATGATGAATTGTCGACCCAGGAGAGATTTCCTGGCCTGTCCGCTGCCATATCGTTCTGCTAGGACAATTCCATTGCAGGCAATGGTGGCTGCTAGTGAAACTTGATGGGAGAAAATGAAGCTAAATATTACCAGGCTAAGGCAAAGCCTGTTTTCAGATCAATAACCAGCACTTGTGCAAGTGATGTTGCGATACATAGAATGAGTCTCTCTGGTTCATTTTTATTAAGGTGAAGTGGGTTTTATTGCAGCTGTTATGATCAATTGAAAGTAAAGAAGGAGAGGGAAACCTACACAGAGGAGAGGAGGGGCTCCTCTCAAGGGCATCTAGAAATTCATCACGTCAGCCTAATCACTCCCAACACACTGTGATCCTGCCGATTCTTTTACCGAAAGGGTTTCCATCTGGACATGAGCAAAGGAAACAGTGCATGGTTCCTACGAGCTTCACGACTGCAGAAAGTTCCCTGTAAATTTCTCATTCCATAATCTTAGTTAAAAGTGTTTTGTGAGATAACAAAATGAGCATTCTTATGGCTGAAGTTGGAATCATCATCATGTGTTTTCTTCTCAAGTTCAGCATAATTAAGCACGACTCTGCCCTATGGGGAAAAGAGGTGGATCTGTAAACAAAACAATCCAGACTCATGAAGTGAGACTGAAGAGCAGATGGGAAATGTATGATTGCTTCCACAAACATGTCAAGGAGGTACCGATAGGTCACGTGACTCAAATTCTCTCTCCTTCAACATTTGTGCCACTTCAGCTTTAACTTGTTTGCAGGACTAAGTGATCATGACAGCAATGGCTCAGCACAGTACAACCTCATTAAGTCCATCATCACTTCTTTGAAGCTTTCAATTCATTTTTGCCACTCACTTCCCACCCTGGAGTGCCATGTTTTCTACACTGAGAATGTACCCCAACCCGTGTCCATCTGCTACAGTCCTATTTCACGTGTGTCCTGCTCCTTTCATCCACCTAAGAAGACTCTCAACGGGCTTCTCGACAGGAACTTCTCCCACTCCCCTGGCCCAACATGGCACTTCGTCCTGGCTCCTTGCCCAGTATTCACTCCAGCTTCTGCCCTAACATGCACAGGTCACATAAACCTATGGAATAACTCAACCTCTCAGTGCTTGAGTAAAGCACAGTAAGAACAGTACTCTTCTCTCCAGACTGTGAAAAGTAAATGATGTCATGCATGTGACACACTTCAGCACCATGGCTCATGAATGTTGTTTTTCAATTAACATGATTATTACTGCATCAGTTTCTCTTGCTTATAACAGAATACCAGAAACTGGGAAGCTAGGAAATCCAAAGCCCAGGAAATGTATCTGGTGAGGGCCTTCATTGGCGGTGACTCTCCAAAGAGATGCAGGGTATCACACGGCAAGAATGGCAAGAGCAAAAGAGTGCTGTGCTATTCACTTGCTCTCCTTTTAAAGCCATCAGAACCACACCCATTACTACCCATTAAACAGTCAACTTATGACTCAGTGAATGGATCAATCCACTCACGCGGGCATGGTCCTCACAATCTAATCACTTTGTAAAGGCCCCACCTTTCAATTACCATAATAGGATTTCCCACCCTCCTAACACTATTTAGAGTAAGGATTAAGTTCCAATGCATGAAATTTTGGAGGACACTTACCCATAATAATTTCTATCTTTTACTATAACATATAACTTTCTTTTAGGAAACCACTTTCCTCTGTTTTCAGTCCACGTGGCTCAGGTGAAGCTGATAGAGAACCCCCATCTATCTCCTTCCAGCATAAGCCAGGTCAAATGGGAGCATCTTTCCCACTGGCTACAGTGACTGTTTCAAGAACTGTACATCATCCAATGTACATGAGACTATTGGGAAGGAGAAGGTTTCTTTCTACTGGGTTTTCTGAATGAGAAGATGTGAGCTTGGGGCTGTTGATTGCCACCAGAAAGAGAGGCTTCAGGAAATGAAGCCAAAATAGCTGAAATCATTGAGAGAGATGTGCACACAAGAAAGTCCAAATGACAGGGTTTGAGCACCTGGGTCCAGTTGTGCCTGAAAATAATCACTCCAAGTGACTGACAATAGAAAGAGTCCTGATTTAAAAAGCTCCTCTCTTCCCTGAACATCCAGGACTTTGTGATACTTATGGGAAAATCCTGCCCTACTACAACAGCACCCACCACTACTAATTGTGCAAAAGAGGTGCTCAGTGTCTTTTGACCTAACTTATTTTTAAATCACCCCAAGCTCCAGCGGACACAGTAACTGGAGCCATGTTCCTCAGCTGCCTGGTGCTTTTCAACCAGCTTGCACTCCTGCTGACTCAGCCTCTCTTTGCAGCAGAGAGACCAGTGTGGCCTACAGGTCACATCTTCTCACATGCCTAGTAAGATGCCCCTCCGCAGCCTCTGCACTCATAGAACTGCTCTGGATGAACTTCTCCCTGCACTGCCCCTTGACTATCTTCCAGGCCTACACATCATTCCAAGTGACAGAAGTAAAGAACCACCTGGCGACCTGAACTATAAAGCCAGCACTGATTACTTTCCTTACAGAGGTAATGAGGATTAATCTCAGGACACCTCACAGCTCTGGCATCTTTAAGCACTATCCAGTGGCCAAGCTGATCATTTCCATTCAAAATCACATCCCTCCCTGTTCTCCCAAAATTTCCATGGTACCCTCTGGCATCCACTATCCGCATACCCTCAACCTCCTTTCCAAAACTTCTGGCTCAGTGCCAGAACAGGTTGGAGCTGTGCAACACAGGACCCCCAGCCCAGGCTAGCTCCCACTGCCCAGAATTCTCAGTCCCTTCAGAATCTAGGCCAGACAAAAGGGTGGAAGGATTGGACCGTGATACCCCTTGCCACAATGACTAAACACCAAAGGAAAGATACTAGAAATATAAAAAGTCAAGAAAGTACACCACCACCAAAGGAAAATAATAACTCTCAAGCTCTAGATCCTATAGAACAGGAAGTCCTTGAAATGACTGAAAAGGAATTTCGAGCAATAATTCTAAGAAAACTAAGTGAGATACAAGAAGACTCAGTTAGACAACACAATGAAATGAGAAAAAGTATATAGGACCTGAAAGAAGAAATGTACAAAGAAATCAATGCCCTGAAAAAGAATGTAGCAGAGCTTGTGGAGCTGAAGGATTCATTCAATGATATAAAAAACACAACAGAGAGTCTAACCAGCAGGCTAGAACAAACAGAAGAGAGAATTTCTGGTCTTGAAGACACGCTGTTTGAATTAACACAGGCAGACCAGGAAAAAGAAAGAAGAGTTTAAAAAACTGAAGAAAATCTAAGAAAGATAACAGACAACCTTAAGCACTCAAAAATCCTAATCATGGGTATTCCAGAAGAGGAGGAAAAAGGAAATGGCATTAAAAACATATTCAATGGAATGAGAGCAGAAAACTTACCAGGTATAGGGAAAGTCACAGATCTTCGGATTCAGGAGGCCCAAAGTTCCCTAAACATATTTGACCCAAAAAGGTCTTCTCCAAGACATGTTATAGTCAAGCTGGCAAAACTCAAAGACAAAGAGAGAATCTTAAAAGCTGCAAGAGAGAAGTGGCAAGTCATCTATAAGGGAGCCCCAATCAGACTAACATCAGACTTTTCATCAGGAACCCTAAAAGCCAGAAAAGAATGGGATGATATATTCAAAATACTAAAGGACAAAAATGGCCAGCCAAGAATAGTTTCCCCAGCAAGACTATCCTTCTGAAATGAAGGACAAATAGTATATTTCTTAGACAAACAAAAACTGCAGGAGTTCACTACCACATGACCAGCCTTACAAGAAATCCTCAAGAAGTACTGGGTTTGATACCTGAAAAACAACCATCACTGCCATGAATACTCAAGAAAGAACAAAACCTACCAGTAAAACAAAAATGCTAACAATAAAGAGACAAAAATACTTTATCTACCATCCCAAGAAATGAACAAATACAGAAGACAAACAGAAAATCAGAAAGAAAAGAACAAAAGATACTTAAGACATTTAAACAAAAGTCAATAAAGTGCTAGGAGTAAATCAACACCTTTCAATAATAACTCTAAATGTAAAGAGATTAAATTCTCCACTCAAAAGACACAGACTGACTGACTGGATTAAAAGATGGACCCAACAATATGCTGCCTTCAAGAGACTCACCTCACCTGTAAAGACACACATAGACTAAGAGTGAAAGGATGGAAAAAGATATACCATGCAAATAGAAATGAAAAATGAGCTAGAGTAGCTATTCTTATATCAGATAAAATAGACTTTAAACCAAAAACCATAAAAAGAGATAAAGAAGGCCACTATATAGTGATAAAAGGATCTATCCATCAAGAAGACATAACAATCATAAATATATATGCATCCAATGTCAGAGCAGCCAGATTTATAAAGCAAACACTATGAGATCTAAAGAATGAGATAGATACTAACACCAAAATAGCAGGGGACATGAACAACCCACTCTCAACATTGTACAGATCATCTAGCAATAAATCAATAGAGAAACACAAGATCTAAACAACACTTTAGACCAATTGGACTTGGCAGATATCTACAGAACATTCCATCTAACAACCTCAGGATATTCATTCTTCTCATCAGCTCATGAAACATTCTCCAAGATAGACCACATGTTAGGTCACAAAGCAAGTCTCAACAAATTCAAAAAATTGGAATTATTCCATGTATTCTTTCTGATCACAATGGATTAAAATTAGAAATCAATAACAAATGAAATTCTGGAAACTATACAAACACATGGAAATTAAACAACATTCTACTTAATGACATATGGGTCCAAGAAGAAATTAAACAGGAAATCAAAAAATTTCTTGAAACTAATGAAAATAATGACACATCATGCCAAAACCTGTGGTATACTGCAAAAGCCGTACTAAGGGGGAAATTTATCGCATTAAATGCTTACTTCAGAAGAATGTAAAGATGGCAAATAAACAACCTAATGCTTCACCTTAAAGATCTAGAAAAAACAAGAACGATCCAAAACCAAAGTTAGTAGACAGAAAGAAATAATTGAGATCAGAGCAGAACTAAATTAAATAGAAACCCGAAAAACGATACAAAAATCAATGAAACAAAAAGTTGGCTTTTTGAAAAGATAAATAAAATTGACAAATCTTTAGCAAGGCTAAATAAATAAAGAAGAGAGAAGACCCAAGTAACAAAAAGTAGAAATGAAAAAGGTGTTATTACAACTGATACCTCAGAAATTAAAGGGATCATTAGAGACTACTGTAAACTATATGCCAACAAATTTGAAAATCTGGAGGAAATGGATAAATTTCTGGATACACACAAACTATCAAAACTGAGCCAAGAAGATACAGAAAATCTGAACAGACCAATAACAATAAAAGAGATTGAAGGTGTCATCAAAAGGCTTCCAACAAAGAAAAGTCCAGGACTGGACGGGTTCACTGCAGAGTTCTACCAAACCTTCAAAGAGGAACCCATACCAATTTTCTACAAACTATTCCCAATTAGAGGCCATTTAAACAGAAGCCATTCTCCCAAACTCATTCCATAAGGCAAACATCACCCTGATATCAAAACCAGACAAAAGTGCATCAAAAATAGAAAGCTACAGGCCAATGTCCTTGATGAACATAGATGCAAAAATTCTCAATAAAATACTAGCTAACAGAATACAGCGACACATACACAAAATTATCCACCATGATCAAGTGGGATTCATCCCAGGGATGCAAGGTGGGTTCAACAAACACAAATCAATAAAGGTGATACACCACATTAATAAAAGCAAAGACAAAAACCATATAATCATCTCTACAGATGCTGCAAAAGCATTTGACAAATTACAACATCCTTTCATGATAAAGACTCTCTACAAGTTAGGTATAGATGGAAAGTATCTCAACACAATTAAAACCATGTATGATAAGCCCACTGCCAATATCATCCTGAACAGGAACTAGACAAGGATGCCCACTCTCACCACTCCTATTGAACACAGTGTTGGAAGTACTAGCCAGAGCAATCAGAGAAGAGAAGGAAATAAAAGGCATCCAGATTGGAAAAGATGAAGACAAACTGTCCTTGTTTGTGGATGATATGATCCTATATATTGAACAGCCTAAAGCCTCTATAAAAAACTCTTAGAGTTGATAAATGATTTCAGCAAAGTTGCAGGACACAAGATCAAAAATCAGCAGCATTTCTGTATTCCAATATTGAACATGCAGAAAAAGAAATCAAGAAAGCTAGTCCATTTACAATAGCCACCAAAGAAATAAAATACTTAGGAATAAAGTTAACCAAAGATGTGAAAAATCTTTATGAAGAGAACTACAAACCACTGTTGAGAGAAATTAAAGAGGACACAAGAAGGTGGAAAGATATCCCATGCTCTTGGATTGGAAGAATAAACATTGTGAAAATGTCCATATGACCCAAGGTGATCTACATATTCAGTGCAATCCCTATCAAAATTCCAATAACATTTTTCTCAGAAATGGAAAAAACTATCCAGACATTTATATGGAGTAACAAACAACCACGTATAGCCAAAGCAATCTTGAGCAAAAAAAAAAAATAAAGCTGGAGGCATAACAGTGACCTGACTTTAAACTATATTACAAAGCTATAATAACCCAAACAGCATGGTACTGGCATAAAAAGAGACACAGGGATCAATGGAAAAGAATAGAGAACCCAGAAATCAACCCATACACCTACAGCCATCTGATCTTTGACAAAGGTACCAAGTCTATACATTGGGGAAGAGACTGCCTCTTCAGCAAATGGTGCTGGGCAAACTGGATATCCATATGCAGGAGAATGAAACTAGACCCATACCTCTCACCATATACTAAAATCAACTCAAAATGGATTAAAGAATTAAATATACATCCTGAAACAATAAAACTCCTTAAAGAAAACATAGGGGAAACACTCCAGGAAGTAGGAGTGGGCACATACTTCATGAATATGACCCCCAAAGCACAGGAAACTAAAGGAAAAATAAACAAGTGGGACTATATCAAACTAAAAAGCTACTGCACAGTAAAAGAAACAATCATCAGAGTGAAAAGACAACTGTATCAGTCTCTTTGTGTTGCTATAACAGAAATACCTGAGACTGGGTAATTTATAAGGAAAAGAGGTTTATTTGGCTCACGATTCTGGGACAGCTGCATCTGGCACAGGCCTCAGGGTACATCTACTCATGGCGGAAAGCAGCAGGCAGCTGGTGGGAACAAGCAGATCACATGGCAAGAAGAAGCGAGAGAGAGAGGAGGTACCAGGGTCTTTCAAACAACCAGCTCTCACAGGAACTAATAGAGTGAGAACTCACTCAGTAATCCTCCCTCCCCCAGGGAGAAGATTAATCCATTCATGAGGGATCCACCCCCATGACTCAATCAGTTTCCAACACTGCCACATTGGGGATCAAATTTCCATATGAGTTTTGGAGGGGACAGCACATCCGAACTCTATCAACAACCAACAGAGTGGGAGAAAATATTTGCAAAATATACATCTGACAAAGGATTAATATCCAGAATATACAAGGAACTCAAACAACTTACAGCAAAAAAAACAAGTAACCCAATTTAAAAATGGGCAAAGGTGCTGAATGGGCATTTCTCAAAGGAAGATATATGAATGGCCAACAGACACATGGAAACATGCTCAACATCACTCAGCTTCCAGGAAATTCAAATCAAAACTACTTTGAGATAACCATTTGACTCCAGTCAGGATGGCTAATATCCAAAAGACTGAGAATGATAAATGCTGGAGAGGTGCAGAGAAAAAAGAACTCTCATACACTGTTGGTGGGACTGCAAAATGGTGCTGCAGCCTTTATGGAAAATAGTATGGATGTTCCTCATACAATTACAGATGGATCTACCATATGCAGCTATTCCACTGCTGGGAATATACCCAGAGGAATGGAAATCATCATGCCAAAGGGATACCTGTACTCCAATGTTTATTGCAGCAGTATTTACAATAGCCAAGAGCTAAAACCAGCCCAAATGTCCATCATCAGATGAGTGGATAAGGAAACTGTAGTACATCTACACAATAGAATACTACTCTGCTATAAAAAAGAATGAAATATTACCATTCGCAACAACATGGATGGACTTAGAGAAAATCATATTAAGTGAAACAAGTCAGGCACAGAAAGAGAAATATCACATGCTCTCACTTATTTGTGGGAGCTAAAAATAAATAAATAAACACACAAACAAGTAAAAGGTTGGTGGGGGAGAAACAGAACAATCACAACAATTCTTTGAACTTGTTGAGACAAGTGAACATATATGACGGTGGCGTAGGGAAGAGACGGAGGGTGGAAGAGGAACGGGTAAAGGGTCACAAAAATCAACTACAATGTATATTGTGAAGTTAAAATAAAAGAAAAAGAAAAAGAAAAGTAAGTTACAGCATCTTCACACCAAATAAATAAATAAAAATAAATAAAACAGCAAAAAATAAAAAATAATAAAAAATAAAACTTCTGGCTCTATGTCATTGGTTCTCAGAGCATTGGCTAGGACCAGCAGCATCAGCATCACCTGGGAACTTGCTAGAAATGCAAATCCTCACACCCTACCCCAGACCTACTAAATTGGAACCTCTGGGGATGCTCTAACTGGAGCCAGGATTTCCCCTGAAGATGCTGCTTTCCTAGCAATTTTCCCAAGACCAGCGTTTTTCACCCTCTATCTCCCCTTGGCCTATGTCTTGGGCACAGGGTTATGTCCTTCATGCTCCACTTTGCTGCTCCCAAAACTGGCACGGTCCACGCCATGGCGGGGTCTTGAAAAGAATAGCTTGGGCTGCCCTTTCCGAGCTGGCAAGGCCCCGGAGGGAGAGCTGCTGGCAGGGCCACAGCTACCAGCACTTGCTTTCACTGTAAAGATCTCTGCCTCGGCATAGTGGTGTGGCTTTCACTTTCTCTTTTGATGTTTTGGTCAGCATGGCAGTTTACTGAGTTTC
>NW_007737255.1:12101-13073 GCF_000696425.1 Galeopterus variegatus | reverse complement strand
GAAGAAATTAATAAACAATAGAAATCCCCATCCTCTTCCCACCATCTGGGTAAATGGTTATATAGATTATAAACTGGGAAAAGGAAAAATTTGGTACCCTCCTAGGGGACGTCTTAAATATGACTTAAGTTGGCAAACGTCATTTACAGGGGATTACATTAATGGTAAGAGAATGGTTGGAATTAATGGAAAAAGATACTATAAAAAGAAATAAGTTTATGAAAAAGAATGTGTAGAAACCCTGTTACTCATTGATGTCCTAAGTTAAATAAAAACATCTTAGTAAGATATTGGGACAAAAACATATAATGCACAACTTTCCCTCCTAAAAATAAAGATTATAGGTGGAATTTAAAATGCACCTGGTTTTGTGAGGGATCGTGCTGTGCACTTTAACACTTTACATTGGGCCACACAGCTGCTGTATTAAGTACATGCATGATAAAGCTGTTCAAATATCCTTTATTCCTTTTCCAAACGAACAATAGGTTCATGCTTATAGAAATATGAGAATCATTAAATTTTTAGTTGATTATAAGTTTAATTGTTAGATTTATTAGTTTTAAATATAATTGTTAGAAATTTTAAAATAGTATTTAAAAGTTAAAAATATATATAAGGTTTGTTTAGCTGATTTATGCTTGTTGGTAGTAATAAGTTTAAGGTTGATACGAGGGCAAGAGGAAAAGAAACACAATGGTGAAAAACGTCAAGAACAGCGAGTCACGGACGAATTGACCACACAACAGATATAATCACCAGAAAGAATTGGCTGACGACTGAGTTTTATTTAACTTTGTAGATTATTAATTTTATGAGAACTGATGTAATTTTTTAAAAAGTTTCCGTTTAACTATTGGCTTAATAATTTTAAAGGTTTATGTAGTTAAAATGCCCACATTAACCCCCCCGTGTTTTGTAACAAATGAAAATGCTGTTTCCAGTCTGAAGGCTGCTTCAGCTGCTTTAGCT
>NW_007737255.1:0-12009 GCF_000696425.1 Galeopterus variegatus | reverse complement strand
TTGTAGATTATTAATTTTATGAGAACTGATGTAATTTTTTAAAAAGTTTCCGTTTAACTATTGGCTTAATAATTTTAAAGGTTTATGTAGTTAAAATGCCCACATTAACCCCCCCGTGTTGTGTAACAAATAAAAATGCTGTTTCCAGTCTGAAGGCTGCTTCAGCTGCTTTAGCTGCTCTGGCTGTGACAGCGCTGACAGCCTGCAGGCTGAGAACGTGCCTCAGAGGAACCGAGGTCTCTGCCTGTGTTTTTTATTTTTGCAGCTTCCTCATCCCTTTTTCAAGGACCCCCAACTCGACTGGAGCTGGTCTCCGGCACAAAACAATTATCCTCCTTTCTCCCAAACCCTTTAAAGTGTAAGTCATCAAAATTTGATACCCACCATCCTTCCTGGTTGCTGCCATCTAACAACATTCAGGTCCCTGCTCCTCAATCATGAAAGCTCTAACATCTTAACCTCTGTCTCTATCTCCCCCTCTAAGTCATTCTAAGTGACTTCCCCAGGAAGGATCAATTGCAATCCCCTAATATATCATCTTCCACCCTCCACTTGAGCACCTCTATCCCCCAGTCCTAAATTTAGGTATCATTTTCACCAATAACAGATGCAAACTCTCAAGCATCCTACCTTCGGAATACTCCTGCCAGTCTCCAGCTCTCTTACTTTGGTCCTCCACTGTCCTTTGACCTTACAGGAATGGTCAGTCTACTGACACACACACTCACCTTTTTGCTACCCTGATGATTTCCAAATCCACGTCTCTGATCCTGACCCTGCCATGAGCTACAGACATACAATGATGACTATCTATGACATATCTCTATTTGAATGTCTAAAAAGCTACCTCAAACTTAATAGGTCTTGAACTATGCTCTTAATTTTATCCCTCAAACTCGTCATTTTTCTATTGTTCCCCATCGTATTAGTCCGTTTCTCTTGCTTATAACAAAATACTTGAAACTGGGTGATTTATAAAGAAAACGAAATTTATTGCTTACAGTTTCCGAGCCTGGGAAGCCCAAAGTCCATTTGGTGGTGGCTACAGTGACCCAGGGGTCTCACATTGCAAGATGGTGGAAGCAGAGAGAGCAAAGACAGATTCTCCTTTTCTTTTAAAGCCCTCAGAACCACACCCTGACCACCATTGTTAATCCATTCACTACTGCACTGTCCTACAATCCAATCACCTCTTCAAGGCTCCACCTTTCAATTACCGTAATAGGACTTCCCATCCTCTTAACCGTCACAGTGGGGCTAAGTTTCTAATACATAAAACTTGGGGGACACATTCAAGCTTCAATGAGTTTGGGGGGGACATAATTCAATCCACTACATTCCACCTCTGGCCCCCCAAAACTCATGTCTTTTCATATGCAAATACATTCATTTCATCCCCAAAGTCTCAACTTGTTTCAACTCAAAAGTCCAAAGTTCAATCCTCCTGTGAAATCAACGTTATCTACTTCCAAGATACAATGATGAGACAAACATAGGGTACAAATTCCTGTTCCAAAAGAGAGAAATAGGCCAAAAGAAAGGTGTAACAGGTCCCAAACAAGTCTGAAACCCAGCAGGGGAGGCATTAAAATCAAAGCTGTTAAATCACATACCTTGAGTCCATGTTCGACATCCTCTGCACACTGTTGTGGGCATTGGGTCCCCCAAGTCCTTGCGCAGCTCTGCTCCTATGGCTTTCCTGGTCTCAGGCCACACTTCAGCTCTCCCAGGCTGGTGTTCCACTCTGGTAGCTTCACAAATTTGGGGTCTCTGTGGTGGTCTTGCTCTCATCGTTCCACTAGACATGGCATTGATGGGGTTTCTTTGCCGCAACTTTGACCCCACACTTCCATTTGGCATTGCTCTAGCAGAGACTCTACAAGGTGACTTTGCCCCTGTGGCAGATCTCTTCTTGGGCCCCCAGACTTTTCCATACATCCTTTGAAATCTGGTTGGAGGCTCCCAATCCTCCAGAACTCTGGCATTCTGCAAGCCTGCAGACCCAACACCATGTGGACTCTGACAAGGCTTCTGGCTTATATTTTCCAAAGCTGCATGTCCAGCCACACCTGGGGCCAAGTTAGCCATGGCTGGGGCAGCCAAAGCAGCTGGGGTGCTGGTGTGGGGAGCAGCATCCCAAGGTGGCCTTGAGCAGTGAGCCCATGGAGGGTGCCTCAGGCCTGTTACTCAAGATCATTCTGTCTCCCTAGGGCTTTGCACCTGAAATGGGAGGGTTGGCCCCAGAGACTTCTGCAATGCCTTTCAGGGCCTTTTCCACTTCTCTTGATAATCCCGTACTTTTGCACTAATCTTCTTAGCTAAGGGTCGCTGGGTTGCACCACTGCATACTCTTTACTTCTCTACCACGTGGCCAGGCTGCAAATTTTCTAAGTTTTTACACTCTGCTTCCCTTTTAAATTCTGGGTTTATGTTATGCCTTTGCCACCAGAACTCAGTGTAGGCTGTTACAAGTAGCCATGCAGCTTCCTTAATGCTTTGCTGCTTACAAATTTCTTCTGCTAAATACTCTGGTTCACCACTCTTAAGTTCCAACTTCCACAAAGCTCTAGGGTAAGAACACAATGCAGCCAAGTTCCTTGCCAGTTCACAGCAATGGTGATCTATGCCTCGGTTTCCAATAAACTCTTTATTTCTATCTGAGACCTCCTTAGACAGTCTTTACAGTCCATATTTCTATCTGCATTCTACTCGCCACCACATAACCAGTTTCTAAGACATTCCAAACTTTCCCTCATCTTGTTTTCTTCTGAATCCTCCAAACTCCTCCAACCTTTGCCTAACACCCAATTCCAAAGTTGCTTCCACATTTTCAAATGTTTGTTACAAGCATCACCCTCACTCTCTAGTACAAATTTTCTGTATTAGTCTTTTCTTTTGCTTATAACAAAATACCTGGAATTGGGTAATTTATAAAGAAAACAAAATTTATTGCTTACAGTTTCTGAGCCTGGGAAGCCTGAAGTCCATTTGGTGGTGGCTACAGTGACCCAGGGGTCTCACATTGCAAGACGGTGGAAGCAGAGAGAGCAAAGACAGATTCTCCTTTTCTTTTAAAGCCCTCAGAACCACGCCCCTGGCCATCATTTTTAATCCATTCACCATGGCATGATAATACAATCCAATCACCTCTTCATGGCTCCATCTTTCAATTACCATAATAGGATTTCCCACCCTCTTAACAGTCTCAGTGAGGGCTACATTTCCAATACATAAAACTTGGGGAACACAATTCAAGCTTCAATGAATTTTAAGGGGACATAATTCAATCCACTACACCTATCTCAGTAAATGGCATCATTACCCAGGAAGTTCAAACCAAAACCCCAGAATCATCATCTTCAATTTTTCTTTTTAACATACCCTTCATTCAGTCCTTCAGCAAGTACTGTAGACCCGCCCACAAATGTATATTTTAACATAACCATCCTCAACTTCTAAAGCTTCAGTTAGCTCTTGCCTAGCCTCATGCACCAATTCCTAATTGTTTTCTGCTTCCTATTTTTCCCGCAGCTTCCATGTTCCGCACTGCAGCCAGAGTGACGTTCTCAGAGCTCACATTGAAGCACATCACCCCGCACTGTCTCCCCATTGCTAGGGTCTTAAGGAAGGTTTAATCTCCTGATCTCACCTCCTCTTCGCTCTCTCCCACATAATATATTCTAGCCACACAGGCCTCCTTTCTGTCCCTTGGACACATCGTTTTCCATCATGTCTCAAGGTCTTTGTACATGTTCTCTCTGCCTCGAGTCAGTCCTCTGCCTTCCAAATATTAGTTCGACTGTCTTCCTGTCATAGTTTAGATTTTAGATCAAAAATCATTAACTCAGGGCCGCTGCCTCGAGTCAGTCCTCTGCCTTCCAAATATTAGTTCGACTGTCTTCCTGTCATAGTTTATATTTTAAATCAAAAATCATTAACTCAGGGCCGGCCTGGTGGCACACTGGAGAGTGCACCGCTTGGGAGCGCGGTGGCGCTCCCGCCGAGGGTTCAGATCCCATGTGGAGACCGGTTCCTGCTCACTGGCTGAGCGTGGTGCGGGCACGACACCGAGGGTTGCGATCCCGTTACCAGTCAGTAAAAATGACAAAAAGGAAAAAAAAAATCATTAACTCAGAGAGGGCTTTCCTAATGCTTTAACTAAAGTACCCCCTATCCCCCCAAGCACTCCCTGTTCTAACTCACTACTTAGTGTGTTTGTAGTACTTAGTGATATAAAAATGTGTTGTTACAATAAATATCCTATTTCACCATCACCACACACCAAAATAAGTAAAAGCCCCATGAGGTCGTGAATTTAGGACATATAGTTTGTGTTTTATCTAGTGGATCTAGAACAGTGCTGAACACAAAGCAGACCCTCAATAAGTATTTGTTGAAAATGAAATCAGTAAAATTATACTGAGAAATGGCCCTCAATTTAACTTTGTGCTTTCAGAATAATGAAGCGTATAAACAAAATTTCAAAGGATGTTTAGCTGCATCACGGGGCAAAGCTTTTGAACCCCTAGGAAGCTCCCATTTTCATACAAATGTCATGATTGTCTAAGTTCTTATGCTGATACTTTAATTTAATAGCTGTAAATAATATTTTATTCCTGTGTTAGGACAAGATAGTTGTCCAGCAGCATGCGGGTTGGCATAATGTCTGACACAACACAGAGTGAGCATGGTGATGTTTATAACAGTTTTAACAGAGCCCTGAGTTCAGACATTTTACTATTCGTTCCAAACTGGAGCAGTTTGACTAGACATGATCTTTGCACTGTATGCCAATGTGACAAGTTTTATTTTAACTGCCCAACACCAAGCTAGTTGAAAGAATATTTCAAGTTGCACATCCCACCAAGGTGGCCAAGGATAGTGTGCCAGATATTGGTTAGAAGCCACCAATATTTTTTAATCTCTGTCATTTTTCAGTGCATGTCTATGGCGACATAAAAATGAGTGATGAATTGCTGGAAATCATTAGCTAGCAATCGACAGAGCTTGCCTGGAGCTGTGCATAGACTAGAATTGTACTGTCTTTCTAATCAATGTTTAAATTTACTCTGTACTGAGAGTGTTCAGGTAGTAGTAGGACATGTTTGACAGTATCCGTTTTGCTTGGAAACGAAGAAAATGTAAAAACATTGGGCAGAAGGCAATTGCCATTTATAGTTAGAAAGAAACATTAGTTCTTGTTAAAAATTATATCCTATAAAAAATAGGATAAGACTTCCAATGTAACTTTCTCTTCCTTCTCCTGTATTTTCCTAGCTCTCAATACTATTCACCATCATCAAGTCACCTAGATGTCACCTGGGTGTCATCAGAATTCACTCTCTCCCTCCTTCTTGCTGCCTCTTAAACTGAGAGTTCCACCACTGTATTTGTTCCTACCTGTGGGGGTTTTGTTTTGTTTTCTAGCATTGCAGAGATCATCTAATTAAATTACCTCTCTTCGTGTTGTACCCAATTCATCCTATTCCAGGCATTGAGGATTGGGGAATGGGGATGATGTGTTGCACAGAGACAGGACTGAGTCCCTAAAGGCATGCCTAATGACCTTACAGCCTAATTAAATTGTCAGGCCAGAGGACCCAATGAAAAAGTCCCTTGCTCTTGCCCTGTGAAATTTATCACTGAATGATCAGATCACCCATGTCAGGTAATCTTCATTAAAGAAAAACTTCATGAAACAGAAGCTTTCCCTGACATGCTTTCCTGACTCCCATTGGGGGGGTTTTGTTTTGTTTTCTAGCATTGCAGAGATCATCTAATTAAATTACCTCTCTTCGTGCTGTACCCAATTCATCCTATTCCAGGCATTGAGGATTGGGGAATGGGGATGATGTGTTGCAGAGAGACAGGACTGAGTCCCTAAAGGCATGCCTAACGACCTTACAGCCTAATTAAATTGTCAGGCCAGAGGACCCAATGAAAAAGTCCCTTGCTCTTGCCCTGTGAAATTTATCACTGAATGATCAGATCACCCATATCAGGTAATCTTCATTAAAGAAAAACTTCATGAAACAGAAGCTTTCCCTGACATGCTTTCCTGACTCCCATTGGAGGTTAGATACCATTTCTCTGTGCTCCCAAGCACCTTGGCACATCTTTGTCAGGAACTTGCTTGCCTCATTTATGGAGCTTATGTAATTAAAGCCTTGACTGACTCACGTGAGCTCCAGGGCCAGACACTTACTTTATCATTTCATTCCCGGTATATAGTGCAATGCCTAACACATGATGAGAGCAGAGGGAAGCAACTGGTATGTAACAGGTATGCAAAACCTGTTGGGTTAGTCTATGAATTAATCATTGCATGATTGACTAAACAGATTGTTCATGGGACAGGAGGAGATGGCATTAAAGATTTAAAACCTACTTTTTCAGATAGACAGATATGTCATCAAGAGTTCCAAACAGAACTTGAGTAACTTATTTTGGTTTATTTTGAATTTTATTGCGTAAGAAGTGTTAACATGAGATCTACCTTCTTAACAGATTTTCAGGTGTATAACACATTACCCTTGACTACAGGTACAACGTCGTACAGCAGATCTCTATAATTTATTCATTTTGCTTGACTGAAACTTCATGTCTGAATTAGTAACTCCTCATTTCCCCCTCCCTCAGCCCCAGCAACCACCATTCCCCTCTGATTCTATGAATTTGACTATTTTAGATACCTCACATAAGTGGAATCATGCAATATTTGTCTTTCTGTGTCTGGTTTATTTCACTTACCGTAGTGTCCTTAAAGTCCATCCATGTGGTAGCATATTACAGAATTTCTTTCTTTCTTAAGGCTGAATACTATTCCATTGTGTGTGTGCGTCTGTGTGTGTGTGTGTGTCTGTGTGTGTGTGCGTGTGTGTGTGTGTGTGTGTACCGTAGTGTCCTTAAAGTCCATCCATGTGGTAGCATATTACAGAATTTCTTTCTTTCTTAGGGCTGAATACTATTCCATTGTGTGTGTGCATCTGTGTGTGTGTGTGTGTGTGTGTGTGTGTGTATATACCATATTTTCTTTATCTATTCATCATCTATGGACATTTTGGTTGTTTCCACATCTTGGCAATTGTGAATAGTGCTGCAATGAACATAGACATGCTAATATCTCTCTTCAAGATCCTGATTTCAATTTCTTTACATAAACACCCAGAAGTGGGATAGCTGGATCACACGGTAGTTCTATTTTGAATTTTTTGAGGAAACTCCATACTGTTTTCCATAGTGGCTGCACCATTTTTCATTCCCACCAAGAGTGTGAAAGGGTGACAATTTCCTCCACATCCTCAACACTTGCTGTCTTTTTTTTTTTATAATAGCCAGATGTGAGGTGATATCTCACTGTGGTTTGATTTGTATTTCCTTGATGATTAGTGATGTTGAGTATTTTTTCTTCTACTTGTTCACCATTTCTATGTCTCTTTGGAGAAATGTATATTCAAGTCCTTAGCCTATTTTTTAAATTAGGCTTTTAAAATTATGACTAGTTTTTATTTTATTAGTTGTAGGAGTTGTAGGAGCTCCTTCTATATTTGGAGATTAACCCCTATCAGATATATGGTTTGCAAATATATCCTTCCATTCCATAGGTTACCATTTCCTTCTGTTGATTGTTTCCTTTGCTGTGCAATAGCTTTTTAGTTTGATGTTGTCTCCTTTGTTTTACTTTTGTTTTGTTGCCTGTGCTTTTGGTGCCATATCTATGAAATCATTGCCGAGACCAATGTTATAAAATTTTTCCATATGTTTTCTTCTAGGAGTTATATTGTTTCAGATCTTATGTTTAAGTCTTTAATCCATTTTTTATTGATTTTTGCATATGGTTTAAGGAAAGGATCCAATTTCATTCTTTTGCAGTGGCTATTCACTTGCTGTTAAGCCTATTCTTTCTCCGTGTGTATTTTTGGCATCTCTGCCATATACCAGTTGACTGTATATGTGTGGATTAATTTCTAGGTTCTCTATTCTGTTCCATTGGTCTATATGTCTGTCTTTATGCCAATACCATTAATGTTTAGAATACGTATCTTTCTAATATATTTTAAAATTAGGAAATGTGTCTTCTCTAGCTTGGCTCTTCTTTCTCAAGACTAATTTGGCTATTTGAAGTCTTTTGTGGTTCTATATAAATCTTAGAACTGTTTTACTCAATTTCTAAAAAAAAATAGGGATTTTGATAAGGATTGCATTGAATCTGCAAACTCCTTTGAGTAGTGTCTCAGTCCATTCAAGCTGCTGTAATAAAATATCATAGACTAGGTAATTTGTAAACAGCAGAAATTTATTTCTTATAGTTCTGGTGGCTAGGAAGTCCAAGATCAAGGTGCCAGCAGGTTCTGTGTCTGCCAAGGGCCCAATTCTTCATAGACAGCCATCTTCTCTCTGTAACCTCACATGGCAAAAGAGGTAAGGGATCTCTCTAGAGCCTCCTTCATAACAGCACTAATCCTATTCATTAGAGCCCCATCCTTATTACATTATCACCACCCACATTTTCACTTCCTAGTACCATCTGCTTGAGGGTTAGGATTCCAACATACAAATTTGGGAGGAACATAAAGATTCAGACCATAGCAGGTAGTATGAAAATGTTAACAATATTAGGTCTCCAATCCATAAACAACACAGGAAGTATTTCCATTTGTTTGTGTCTTGTTTAATTACTTTCCTCTATGTTTTATAGTTTTCAGTATATGAAAGTCTTTAACTTCCTTGCATAAGTTTATTCCTAGGTATTCTATCTTTATTGGTGTTATTATAAATGAGAACGTTTTCCTCATTTTCTTTTCAGAAAGCTTATTGCTAGTGTATAGACTGAATTTGTATGCTGAACTATTCAGAATTTGTTTACTAATTCTAGCAGCTTTTTCATTGAGTTTTTAAGATTTTTTACATAGATGTTCATGTCATAGACAAAAAGGAACAATTTGGAGGCTGGCCAGTTAGCTCAGGTAATTAGAGTGCAGCCTTGCAACACCAAGATCAAGGGTTCAGATCCCCACACCAGTCAGCTGCTGGGGGTGGGGGGGAAGCAGAAAACAATTTTTCTTCTTCTTCCTCTCTGATTTGGATAACTTTTTCTTTCTTTTTCCTGCCTAATTGTTCTGGCTGGGACTTCCAGTACTATGTTGAATAGAAGTGGCAAAAGTGAGCATCCTTGCCTGGTACCAAATCTTAGAGTAAAAACTTTCAGTTTTTAGCCATTTAGTATGATGTTAGCTGTGGGTTCTTCATATCTGGCCCTTATTATGTTAAGGTAATTTTCTTCTATTCCTAGTTTTTGAAGAGTTATTATCATAAAATGATGTTGAATTATGTCAAATGCTTTTTCTGCATCTATCAAGATGATAGTATTATTGTGTACTTTATTCTGTTAATGTGGTGTAGCACATTTATTGATTTGTGTACATTGAATCATCTTTGCGTTCCAAAGATAAATCCCATTTGGTCATGGTGTATGATCCTTTTAACATGCTGTTGAATTTAGTTTGTTAGTGCCTTACCGAAGATTTTTACATCTATGTGTTCATCAGGGATATTGTGCTATAGTTTTCTTTTCTTGTGGTGTCTTTTTCTGGATTTGGTATCAAAGTAATGATGGCCTCATAAAACAAGTTTGGAAGAGTTCCCTCCTATTCAATTTTTTGAAAGAGTTTGAGCAGAATTTGTTTTAGTTCTTCTTTAAATGATTGATAGAATTCACCAGTGAAGCCATCTAGTCCTGGGTTTTTCTTTATTGGGAGGATTTTTTTTTTAATTACTGATTTAATCTTTATACTAGTCATATATAACTTTTTATTTCAGACTTTTCATTTCTTCCTGACGTAGTCTTGGTAGGTTGTATGTTCCTAGGAATTTATCCATTTCCTTGGGCTTATGCAGCTCATTGACATATAGTTTTTTATGTTAATCTCTTATGATCCTTTTTATTTCTGTGGCATCTGTTATAATGTCTCCTCTTTTATTTATGATTTTATTTATTTGCATCTTCTCTCTTTTTTTCTAAGTTTGTCTAGCTGAAGGATTGTCAATCTTGTTTACCTTTTCAAAAAATCAACTCTTAATTTCATTGATTTTTTTTCTTTATTTTTACTTTTCCATTTCATTTATTTCTCCTCTAGAAATTGTTATTTCCTTCCTTGTGCTAACTTGGGTTTTAGTCTGTTCTCCTTTTTCTATTTCTTTGAGGTGTAAAATTAGGTTATCTGTTTGAATCTTTCTTCTTTTCTAATGTAGGCATTTATCACTATGAACTTTCTTCTTAATACTATTTTTGCTGCATCCCATAAGTTTTGATATGACCATATGTGCAGGTTTTCCTGGAAGGTACAGTTCTATACTTGTTGTTCCAACTAAGTTACCAATAGCACCCTCACTTCACACTCAAAAGTATCACGGATTGGGTAATAAATGATATGGGCCCCCTTCAAACACCCTACAGATGACACTACCCATGAAATAGTAGAGGCCAAATCACAGAGTCATTTATGCATACTAAGAGGTTTCCAAAAGTATAATAGACTTACCACTGGTATAGAAGAGGTGATTTTCGGTAATACACAAATTTTTAAATACAATAATAGTTATGTATGTGTTTTAATGTATTTTGGGGAGAAATAGCACATCCAACTCACAATTTCAGGAATATTATTTCCTTGGATAGACTAAAATAGTTATTGCTGTGGTGATGCATACTATCTAGACTCATGAATTTTAGGCCCAGTGCTCTGGCAGGAATGTTCAAATCTTGAACAACTAAAACTTCTCACAACTCTTCAGAATGTTGGAAAGAGCACATGATATGTGTTGGTCATATGGATTCTCCTATACTGAATATCTATGGGTATCAATATATTCTTTTCAACGATACATGAAATATCACTTTCAGTGATATAAGGCTCTGGAAACAATATGAAAGGACTATAAAAATTGCTGAAATAGAAGCACTCCAATGGGAGACAGGGAGCTGATAAAGGTCTCTAGGATAGAGATTTCCATGGAAATCTCACCTCTTTACTCTCCTGCTTAAAACCCTTAACTCTAGGTTGGAGTTAAGGAAGCAATGCTAAAAAGGGGAAATCTAGGAAATAAACTATTTTAATAATTCAGGTAAAAGTGGTAAAGCCTTCAAACTGAAAAAGCAGTGGTGGAATAGAGAAAAAAAGTTTTTTGAGATGCATCTAAAAGCTAAACTCAACAAAACTTTATGATTAAACAAGGAGGGAGAGAAAAAGAGCAAATCGTCTGGTTTGAGTCCTAGGTCTCTGACTCAGGCAACTGGATAGAAACTGGTTCCACCAACCAAGACCAAAACTATGAGCCTTGGACTATACAGTCCAGGATGTAGAAGCAGCAGGTTGAAAAAGGAAGATAATGCTCTCCGGCCACAACATAACCACACAGAAATGGGAGGTAGATGAGTTGTCCAGAAAAGAGCATAAGGTTTAGATTCGGAAGAAGTTGGTTCAAATTTTAGTTTTGTGGAGAGGAGCAAGATGGCGATGGCTCAGGAGCGGGCATGCCAGAGGACAGAGCGAGCCTGAGAAGTGTGCGCTGTGCTGCCAGAGTACTATTTGCATTTCCAAGAGAAACAAAAAACAAATAAATCACTGATCAACTAATCTACAATGAAAAAAAGCAACTACAGTCTTGAGGTTTTAGGGCCTACGCAAAAGAAGATTCCTGAGAGTGCCCCAACCGCGCTGGGAGACCAAGCAGCCCAAGGAAACAGAGGCCAGGAAAGACGGCAGCGGCGACGCAGAGACGGAGAGGAAACTACAGTCTTGAGGTTTTAGGGCCTACGCAAAAGAAGATTCCTGAGAGTGCCCCAACCGCGCCGGGAGACCAAGCAGCCCAAGGCAACAGAGGCCAGGAAAGACGGCAGCGGCGACGCAGAGACGGAGAGGAAGGTGCGGGGCCAGCCCAGCTCTGGGAGCTTTGTGAGTGACCCCCAGCCCAGCCCCGCTTGAGGGACAAAGGCCCGCCCAGTCCCCG
>NW_007737254.1:54703-55131 GCF_000696425.1 Galeopterus variegatus | reverse complement strand
AGTACCCAGCACAGAGCCCGGGTGCACGGTAGGAGTTTGACAAAACATAGTTGACATTTTATTTATGTTATACCATGCCAGTGAGTTAAAACCAAATTAAGATATTCACAAGATTGTGTTATTTTTCCCAAATCCATTTGCTTGTTAAAGGGATAGCTGCAGATAAATCTCACAAACATAATGTTGAACAAAAGGGATCAGATCCAAGATAGTACATACTCACATGCAGTTCAAAAACAGGCAAAATTAACTGATGATGTTAGAACTGTTATTATCATCATTTGTCTTAATGCATCTATCCCTGGGCACCAAAGCGATTTAGAAAAAGCAAACCATTATTTTAAAATGTTCAAAAGCTGAAAATCAGCACAACTAAGAGTGACACCTCTCTGGGAATGTTTCTGGCAATTAGATGACAACTGAAAACA
>NW_007737254.1:52713-54260 GCF_000696425.1 Galeopterus variegatus | reverse complement strand
TTATTATCATCATTTGTCTTAATGCATCTATCCCTGGGCACCAAAGCGATTTAGAAAAAGCAAACCATTATTTTAAAATGTTCAAAAGCTGAAAATCAGCACAACTAAGAGTGACACCTCTCTGGGAATGTTTCTGGCAATTAGATGACAACTGAAAACACCATGAAATGTACGCTTCCTAGGTGTAATGTTCTTGTTACCTGGAGAACATTTTTCATATGGTTCTCAGCTATTGCATCCAAGATGTTTCTTTTTCAGGAAGTTAGAGTTTCCAGAGTCAGCTTAAATTATAACAATTCTCTCCCACTTAAAAATGCAGAATTTTCTCAAAAACTGAAAATCCCCAACATGAAAAAGCCAAAGATCACTGACTTCCACCTGCTCTTTATCTAGTTGAACTCCACCCACACCCACTCTCCCCAGTTTCTGCCTCCTGTAATCAGCAACACTTTCCTCCCTCCATAAAGTGGGGAGGGGGACTATGTCTTCATTTGTGCTCTTCCCTAGAGGAGGTCAGGCAATGGGGAGAACAGAAGGCTGTTGTCACTGGAATATCTATCTTCCTAGGACTGATCACACCACAGAACAATGGGTCATCCCCAGGCTGTAGAGCACAGGTTGGCCCGCGCTCCCCAGTGCTGTGAGGAGATGCTGCAGAGTTCTCTCCCCATCACTTGCATCTGGCCAGTGCCCAGAAGCAGAGAGCTCTCTAAGGACACTAATCATCCATTGACACTGTCTAAGGACACTCACTGTCCATTAAGGGATAAGGGGCTCCATCTAAATTACCCGATAAATACAAGAATTTTTAGTCTGACTTTAGCACCCCAGAAAGTCTAGCAAATAAAGGGAAAGTTCCCGAAGAGATGTCATCCTGCGGAAATGTAACTCTTTCATTTCTGCTTTCCTGACCCTTTGCTACACACGACTAACCCTGCCTGGTCTTCAGCAGCACACAGCCCTGTGAGCGGGGTACAGGTCACATCTTCTGCTCACTTCGAAGCTTCTTTCAAGACTGGGGTTTGGAAAAGAAGATGGGGACTCAATGAGATGGAGGTCGGTCTTGCGGAAGGAAAATCACTTCTGTGGGAAATGGGCTGTAGTTTGCAACACCTCCCAGTCCAGTCCGGAAGCCCCATCTACCCCCTTCTCCATATGATCACCCGGCGGCTTTAACCCTTTCCACTCTCCTGTCTCCAACCCCATCACCTCTCCTCTACTCATGCTGCTGCTGTGGCCAGAATAGCGGACCAAGGCTTCGATGTCGCCTGTCAGAGCAAACATGACGTTGACTGGCCTCTGCTCCTCCAGCTCGAAGCAGGTGGCTTTGCCTGGGTTGCGTTCTCGGGCTCCAGGCACTCTCGGGGATCCCCCGTTCACATCCTGTCCTTGGCCCGCTCAGTACAGGGAGCGCACGGACAGGCAAAGGAGGGGCAGGAGCCCCACCTCGTGGTTCCTAGGGACGAACGCACCTCAAGTCGGGACCTTGGTACCTCGAGTGACAGCAAGAGCCGCCCTGGGCGTGAAGGACCGAGAGCCTCGCGCGG
>NW_007737254.1:41541-51713 GCF_000696425.1 Galeopterus variegatus | reverse complement strand
GGCCGCCCGCGGGGCCCAGGCGCGGGGCCGGGCGGTGCGGGGTCCAGCTGTCCCCGGGCTCCGCGCCGCTGCGGGCTGCGCCTCCGCCTGCCTGCTCCGCTATCCGGGCAAACCCTGGGGTCCCAAAGCAGCAGGACGGCGTGGTGGGACGGAGGCTTCCTGCTCTCTCTGCGCTTTGGGACCTTGACCTGACCCAGAGCGCAGCTCCGTGTCCTGGCTTGGGCAGAGAGTCATGTTAACATCCCTTTCCTGACTTCCTAAAGCACTCCTCTAGCAGTAGGCACCCTATCCCGTTCAAAATAGCACTCCCGGGGGCCAATCCTCTACGTGTTCTGTGCACATATACGAGTATATTGACTTTCTGTAAACACTGCAAACTCCTCGAAGACAGAAAGAGAAAACTGGGGGCTCCCTGAGACGAAGCATCGTGTTGGGTTGTGCTCACCAAGGTAGCCCTATACTTAGAAATGTGCCTGACACTGAGTATGACACACAGATGTCACCGGAGAGGTCCCCATCCATGTTAATCTTGTCTTCACCTTCAGATCTAGCCCAGAGCTGGTGACACGTTCCTTGCAATGTCTTAGAATAAACCTAAATGAAGTTAGTGCACTTCAGCTCCAGTCCTGAGTACTCTGCCACTAGTTTGTAGAGGACCCTTGCTCAAGGCGCCTCTCACCTGACTGAGCTTTCAAATGCAGGGGTTGGTTAGATGACAAAGTCCCTCCCCTCCAGTACCTAAATTTTTAATTGTATGATGATAATAGCAGCCTCTACTTTTTTTTTTTTAATTTTTATTTTGTCAATATACAATGTATATGATTATTATGGCCCTTCATCGACACCTCCCGCCCTCCTCCCTCTCTCCCCTCCCCCCCAAGAATGTCCTTTCCGTTTGCTTGTTGTAACAACTTCAAAAAAAGTATAGTTGTTATATCTTCTTCCCCACCCCACCCCCGGTTTTTTTTGTGTGTGTTTGTGGGTAAATTAATTTGTTTATTTTTTAGCTCCCACCAATAAGTGAGAACATGTGGTATTTCTTTTTCTCTGCCTGACTCGTTTCACTCAATATTATTCTCTCAAGGTCCATCCATGTTGTTGCAAATGGCAGTATTTCATTCGTTTTTATAGCTGAGTAGTATTCCATTGTGTAGATATACCACATTTTCCATATCCACTCATCCAATGATGGACATTTGGGTTGATTCCAGCTCTTGGCTATTGTGAAGAGTGCTGCAATGAACATTGGGAAACAAGTAAACCTTCGACTTGATGATTTCCATTCCTTTGGATATATTCCCAGCAGTGAAATAGCTGGGTCATTTTTTTTTTTTTTTTTTTTTTTTTTTTTTTTTTTTTTTTTTTTTTTTTTTTTTTTTTTTTTTTTTTTTTTTTTTTTTTAGCTCCCACCAATAAGTGAGAACATGTGGTATTTCTTTTTCTCTGCCTGACTCGTTTCACTCAGTATTATTCTTTCAAGGTCCATCCATGTTGTTGCAAATGGTAGTATTTCATTCGTTTTTATAGCTGAGTAGTATTCCATTGTGTAGATATACCACATTTTCTGTATCCACTCATCCGATGATGGACATTTGGGTTGATTCCAGCTCTTGGCTATTGTGAAGAGTGCTGCAATGAACATTGGGAAACAAGTGTACCTTCGACTTGATGATTTCCATTCCTTTGGATATATTCCCAGCAGTGGGATAGCTGGTCATATGGTAGATCTATCTTCAATTGTTTGAGGAACCTCCAAACCATTTTCCATAGGGGTTGCACCATTGTGCATTCCCACCAACAGTGTAAGAGAGTTCCTTTTTCTCCGCAGCCATGCCAGCATTTATCTTTCGGTGTCTTTTGGATTTTTGCCATCCTAACTGGGGTGAGATGGTATCTCAGTGTGGTTTTGATTTGCATTTCCTGGATGCTGAGTGATGTTGAGCATTTTTTCATATGACTGTTGGCCTTTTGTATATCTTCTTTAGAGAAATGCCTGCTTAGCTCTTTTGCCCATTTTTTGATTGGGTTGCTTGTTTTTTTCTTGTAAAGTTGTTTGAGTTCTTTATATATTCTGGATATTAGTCCTTTGTCAGATGTGTATTTTGCAAATATTTTCTCCCACTCTGTTGGTTTTCTTTTAGCTCTGTTAATTGTTTCTTTTGCTGTGCAAAAGCTTTTTAGTTTGATATAGTCCCATTTGTTTATTTTTCCTTTGGTTGCCCGTGCTTTTGGGGTCATATTCATGAAGTCTGTGCCCAGCCCTATTAATAGCAGCCTCTACTGCTACTTAAAAAGTTCATATAAAGATCTATGGTGGGTAAAACTTAAAATGTTTTAAATTACTAAGTTTTTCTTAAAAAGTCAAACATTTTTCCCAGCTTCATAAAAGTATAATTGACAAAAAAAAATTGTATATATTTATGGTATACAACGTGATGTTTTGATATATGTTTCATTGCAAAATGACTAAATCAAACTAATTAACATATGCATCACCTCACATCCTTATTTTTTGTGGTGAGAACATTTAAGATCTACTCTTTTGCAATTTTCAAGTGTACAATGTTATTAACTATAGTTACCATGCTGTACAATAATAGATCTCCAGAACTTATTCATCCCATCTGAGATTTTGTATGCTATGACCAACATCTCCCCATTTCTCCTGCCTAACTTCCAACCCTAATAACTACTGTTCTACTCTCTGCTTCTGAGTTCAACTGTTTTAGATCCCACATATAAGTGAGATCATGCAGTATTTGTCTTTCTATGTCTGGCTTATTTCACTTAGCATAATGTCCTACAGGTTCATCCATGTCGTCACAAATGGCAGGAATTCCTATTTTTTAAGGCTGATAATATTCCATTGTATGCACATACTGCATTTCCTCCAACCATTTTTTCTGCAGATGGACATTTAGGTTGATTCCATGCTTTGGCTATTGTGAATAATGCTGTGATATACATGGCAGTGCATATATCTCTTTAACATGTTGATTTTATTTTCTTAGATATATACCCAGAAGCAGGATTACCAGATCATATGGTAGATCTATTTGGGAATTTTGGGGAGGAGAGGAGGGTTTGCCATATGATGATAGTTCTATTTGGTAGTTCTATTTTTAATTTTTTGAGGAAACTCTATATTGTTTTCCATACTGGCTATGCTAATTTAACCTCCCACCAACAGTGTGCGAGGGTTTCCTTTTCTCCGAACCTTCGCTAACACTTGTTGTCTTTTCACTTTTTAATAATAGCCATTCTTACAGATGTGAGTGATATTTCATCGTGGTTTTTATTTACATTTCCCTGTGATGTTGAACATTTTTTCATATACGTGTTGGTCATTTATATGTCTTCTTTTGCAAAATATCTGCTCAAGTCCTTTGCCCATTTTTTATTCAGGTTATGGGGTTATTTGTTTTCTTGCTATTGAGTTGTTGGAGTTCCTTATAAATTTTGGATATTAATCCTTTATTAGATGTATGATGTGCAAATATCTTCTTCCATTCCATAGGTTGTCTTTTATTTTTTTTAAGTAGGGCTAAAATGTCCAAATTTCTAAATCCTCACAGACTTTTTATAGTGCTATTTGTACATTGTAATTAGACTATAGATATCCATAACTAAATAAATGAATACCATGATGATTAATAGCTATTACCAAAAAAGACATTGATTCCAGCATATATACATATTTTTCCATTTCCATTTTCATGCTAACATCACTGAAAATCTGACTCCCTGTCTCTGATGGGCTGCCTTTGATGAAAACATAGAAATAGTACCTCGTTGTGTTTCCAGTGAGACCCAATAAAACTTTATTTACACAAACCCTTCCCAAGGCAGAATTATAACAATGTTCTCTGAGTCATAATTTTTAAGACCGCTTCAACATAAGTAAGAAGAGAACAACCTTCTCAGCCACCGAAGTCGAGTACATAAATATATATTAGAATGGTATCTGACATTAAAGAGCTTGGACTCTTCTTCTGGAAACAACATTTTGTGGTTCTTTACTAGGCTTAGTCTTTGAACCTGTGCCCTTCCATAAAAGTAACAGCATCCAGGGGGGCTGTGGCATCTAGGTAGGTGAGGAGAGTGGAGTTTCTCTCTCATCCAGATCGAAATAGCCCTCTGTGAAATCCAGGCCAGCCATTGTCCTCTCCAGTAAGTTTTCAGAGTTTTGCAGGATCATTTGCTTAGTGCTCTCTCTGCATACTCTACTAACCTCTTTTCCTTATCCTGGATAAGTATGTAAGAATTCCTCCAGGAAAGGAAAACCACATTAAAAGACAAACCTAAAGGAATTGTAGGGGCCAAGGGAAGACTTACCCTTTAACCCCCTGAAGATTCTCTTTAAAAAATCAACCAATAAACACAGATTAATATGAAGGAAAAGCATAGCAAATTTTATTTTAACGTTCTCAGGAGGGTCAATGCATGGCAGAATCACAAGAGAGCAATTTCCTAATTTCCCGGTGGGGTACAAAAGTTTATATATCAATTTATAAAATGTAATGTGTGTGTGTGTGTGTGTGTGTGTATACATATATATATATATATATATATGCAGTATTTTTCTTCATCTGTCCCTATTATGGCTGGTGCTGCTGGAATCTCCTCAGATAACCAAAAAAGAACGCCCCTCCACCCCTGCTGCAGGAGACACCAGAAAGACTGGGAGGGCACCACATCAGACAGACCATTTTACAAGATAATATCTGCCTCTCAGGCTCATTCCCTAATAATTATTTAACGTCCCTCAGCAAGATTGTCTACATTCCCCACCTCTCCCTTCCCTATGAAATTTTATATATTCTTAATTTTTATATTCAAAAGCTAGCAATTTATCCTTACTAATGTTTAATTACTGAAGGGTAGCAAACAAACAATTTATAAAATTGTAAATTTATAAATTTACAATTTCAGGAGTATATGCTCAAAATTCTATTAAATGAGATACATATGATCAAAATAATATAGAAATCCTTGCCCTACAAAGCCACAAAATATTTTTTTTCTTCCTTTTGTCTTTTTTACTGACCGGTAATGGGATCACAACCCTCGGTGTTGTGCCCGTACCGGGGACCGGCAACGGGATCGCAATCCTCGGTGTTGCAGCCGCACTGAGCTCAGCCAGTGAGCGGGAACCAGTCTCCACATGGGATCCGAACCCTCGGCGGGAGCGCCACCACACTCCCAAGCTGCGCACTCTCCAGCGTGCCACCGGCCGGCCCAACACAAAATATTTTTTTAATTTGTAAAAACATCAAGAAATTCCTTTTGCTTAAAGCCTTTTGATAATTCCACATTGTACTCAGAATAAAGTCAAGAATGGACCATGAGGCCTGAGTAAGCTGGCCCCTCCCTATGTCTTAACCTCATTATGCCTTGGCCACTGTGGTCTCTCAGACTCTTCATTAAGTCATGTTTTCTCCCCTGGCTCACAGCATTTGTGTGTACTGTTCCACCTGCATGGAATGCTCAGCCCAGCTCTTCACATGGCTGGCTTCTTCTCATCTCTTAGGTCTCAGTTTATTTACCTTCTTTGAGTGGCTTTGTATAAAGGACTTAAGAACTCTTTGGTAAAATAGGAAAAAGGTGATCTACTTGATTCAAAAAATGCCATTAATGGGCCAGCCCGATGGCACACTCGGTAGAGTGCGGCACTTGGGAGCGCGGCGGTGCTCCCGCCGAGGGTTCGGATCCCATATAGAGACCGGTCCGCTCACTGGTTGAGCAGGGTGAGGGCACGACACCGAGGGTTGCGATCCCATTACCGGTCATGAAAAAAGACAAAAGGGGGGGGAAAATGCCATTAAAGTTAATTCACCTTTCTAAGCCTTTTACCAACATTAATGACACTGCCTTGTATTTATGATATGCCTATCTCATCAGATTGTTAAATAGTTTCTAGATATTTATTTTTAAATCGACAAATTTTGCAGCAGCTCCAAAAAACAGAGGTCAAGTACTTCTTACTCTCATAGAATTTAATAAAACTTACCCATAATCATAGATTTAGAGGCAAAATCTTCAAACAGAACTTTACTGTTTTTTAACCACAGTTGGTCCAATTGCTTCCCCACTCTGTTTGTGTATGTTGGTGTATTAAAATCACATATTATTTTTCAGCTATTGCACACTATTTGCACAATCATTTCATATTAAAGAATAGCTTTTATAATCAAACTAGAACAGTGAAGTATGAAATAATATTATTGCCAATTTCATCTTCTGGAAAGGAAGAAGTAAATACTAGTAGACAACTGCTCCTGCTACCAGAACTAGAAAAAAATAAATGTTATACAAAAGTCATATTTGAAAAGACATTGGAGAGCTTTGAAAGCAAATAGAACTAGATGAACTAAAATTCAGAGAGAGAAGAGTCCTTGCTAACACAAACTGAGGTAATCCATTGATGGAAATGCAGAACATTGACCATGCTTTGTTTCTTAAAAATATTAACACCAAGTGCTAGCAAGGATACAGAGTAACTGGAATTATATCATGCATTGATATTCAGGATTGCAAAATAGCATAGCTACCCTGGAAAATGGTTTGGTAATTTCTTATACATATATAAAGTTATACTACAAAGCTATAAGTAAAACAAGATGCAGCAATTCCACTCCTACGTATTTACCATAGAGAAATAAAAACTTATACCCACACAAAAACCTGTACTGAATGTTTGTAGATACTCTATTCATAATCATCCTGAACTGCAAACAACCCAAAATTTCAATTCTCCTCACAATAGAATAACAAACCATGCTACAACTACTCAGTGGAATGCGTCTCAGCAATAAAAAGTAGGGGAATATTGTTACATGCAACAATTTGGATGAACCTCAAAGGCATTAGGCTGAATGAAGAAAGCCAATTCCACTGATGTCTCAAAAAGACAAAACTATAATCACAGAGAATCGATTAGTGATCACCAGAGGCTAGGGATGGGGAGAGGGTATGATGGCAAAGGGTTAGCATGTGGTGTTGTTTGGAATGATGGAACTATAATGTATCCTTCTTGTGCTGCTGATTACATGACTACACATATGCTGAAACTCCTAGAACTGTGCACCAAAATAAAAGTGAATTTTATTGTATGTTAAAAAAAAATTCTAAGTGTGGGACCCAAGTCAGAATTTTTAGGTAAATCCTGGCAGTACCTTTTTCCCTAGATATTTTATTGGTCATCACAAAAATCCTGTGAGTCAGATATTATCTCCACCCTATACTTATGTAAACCGAGGCTTATGAAAGTTATATAACCTCCCAAATTTGCACAGCCAGCAAGTGGCAATGTACAAATGAGATATGACACACCTGCAGCCACACATTCATTTATTTTTTCTCTCTCATCTGAGCATGACCCTCTCTGTAAACTCTAGAATGTTTGCTAGCTGGAACTTTTAATATTGCACACAGCTAAGAATTACATGAGCACTCTGAAGGCAATCAGATACACTACTGAGTGTTAAATTTAAATAGTTACCCAATTTCTTGAACACAACTTTTTCAGATATAGTCATGACACATCCAGAACTTCTAATTTCAAATAATAGAATACTTGTAATATTCAAAATACATAAATATCAAAACGACATGTATTTTGATTTTGCTAAGCATTTGCCCATCTCAATGTAATCTCTAATAATTTTTAATTTAGCATAAATAAGCTTGTTGTGAGGCTGTATTTCTTTTGTTTGTTTTCTTCAGCATCTCATCTCAGTTCCACAGTTTACTTATATACACTGTACTTTAAAAGTCCCCTTTCCAGATACAGCAAGTTGAGTCTATATTGTTGTTAATGTTCCTTACATAATTATACCTTCTATGATCATTTTAATCTCAGTGGGAATGTGGTTGTGCTTCCATCTTTATACATTCACCTAAAGGTTCCACTCATTTTCAAATTATTTAGTACTACAATCCCTAATTACAAATTAGATACTGATTTTTTTATTTGCTCATTTATTTGGGATCCTTTTTCATGCCATTACCTCTAAGAGTATGTACATTTCATTAACTATTTTTGTTGACTGTTTCAATGCGTTGTAGAACAAAGCAGTAATTTTGAAAATTATAGCCCTCTAACACCTACATTTAACAAAGACTCCACACTCTACGGGATATCATTAACTTGACAGTAATTAAAAACTGCAGTACAAATACTTCACAGCAAGATGCATTATGATTTCAATAAACTTCTAAAATGAGATAAACAAATCCTTAAAATTTCTTTCCTGCATGGAATTAGAGAAAAAACCCAATTAGAGAACAATTAGAGAACAAACACAAATGGATTTATCTTTATAATATGAAGATTATTGGTAAAAATTTTTAAATTCTGGGATATATTTAGGGAAACAAATTTATTGAGCACCTTTTTTATGCCAAGAACTTTACATATTTATTTTATTTCATATTTTTAACAACTTTGGTCTGTAGTACTTTAATTCCCATTTTACAGATGAGACAAGTGAAGCATGGAACGATTAAGTAACTTTCTTAAACCAGGTTGAGAGGAGCGCTCCAGGCAGAGGGACTAGCCTGTGGTATGTGGGGGCTAAAGCCAAAGGAATATGGAGAGTCTGAAGAACTAAAGGAAGGCCTCATGGCTGCAGCGTGCGGAGTTGTGGGGAGTGGTCGGAGCTGAGGCAGGAAGGGCAGCACCTCCCACATTTTCCAGCAAAAGCTAAGGATTCGGAATGTCATCAGGTTTTCCTCACACTCAATGGAGTGTGAGGAATGGATTAGAGGGATACCAGCAATAGTCCCTAAGAGATTATGGTAACGTGATTGGGAGTGGCCAGGGAGGGGAAAGCATTTGGTTTCATGAGAGGTTTAGTAGGCAAGAGTGATAGGCATTGCTTATTGCTGTAGGGTGATGGCAGATGACCAGGGACAGGGAGATTTGGGGTGATTCTCAGGTTTTTGGATTTGCTCAAGTGTGTTGTGGAAGGTGATATCCTTCATTGAGACAGGAAGCAATAAAAGGGCCCTGGCAGGAGAATTGTGCTAGGATGTTCTAGAGCATGATGAGGTATATTTGAGACATGCAGAATAGATAGCAGGCTATATTGATCTGGAGTTTGGTAGAAATATCTGGACCAGAGATCTAGGTTTAGGAGCAAAAGTAAGAACCATTAAATATTTACTGCAGTATTTTCCAAGTTGTACCTTGGAAGTTTTATATGAGAAGCTTCCACAAATCTATCTTATAAATCGATGTTCTCAGATCTTCCTGTGGATCAGGTGCTTACTTGGGTGTCACAGAATGGATGAGAACAGTGTGAGACGCTCGAGCCTGGGTTTGAATCCCGGCTCTGAAGCTACTGGTGTAAACACAAGCAACTTATTTAACTCTCTGTTTCCTGGCATCCTTCCTTGTAAAATGGGAGTAACACCTGTAGCACCTACCTCAAAGAGTCTCTCGAAGACTAAATAAGTCAATTTGTATAAAGCTCTAAAAGTGATGCCTGATGCGTAATAAAATTTAAGACTATCACTATTTTCTGGAGAGTTTTGTAAAATGCAGAGTCATGGATCCCAAACCAGTGTTCTGGGATTTAATTCACATTTCATCTCAACTCATGTCCTTTTAGTCTATTTATATTATTCTTCATTAATTATTTATATCAAAGTAATACATGTTCATGGTTAAGTAAAAATTCAAGATGGGTTTAAAATAAAACGCAACAGCTTTCTACCCTGTGGCTCCTCACCTGAAATTCCACTTCCTGGAAATAATGAGATTTAGTCATTTTCCTGTTTTTAGTTTTTAGATGGTTAATGCCATAACTCTTAAATATTAAACTTCCCATTATATCACACTTGTCTCTTTGATAAATACATTCTTTGATTTCTATATTTTTTTACAACTCCCCTTTTTAGAATTCTTTTTTTTTTTTTACTTTTTCTTTTGTCAATATACAATGTAGTTGATTATTATGTCCCATCACCAAAACCTTCCTCCCTCCTCCCTCTCCACCCTCCCACCCAAGTGTGTCCCCTCCATTTGCTTGTTGTAAGAACTTCAAAAAAATTGTAGTTGTTATATCTTCCTCTCCCCCCTCCCAGTTTTTTTTGGGGGGGGTTGTTTGTTTGTGTGTGTGTGTGTGTGTGTATGTATGTGAGTGAATTAATTTATTTATTTTTAGCTC
>NW_007737254.1:38639-39091 GCF_000696425.1 Galeopterus variegatus | reverse complement strand
AAATGGGCAGGCTTTCTTGATTTCTCTTTCTGCATGTTCACTATTTGTGAATAGAAATGCTGCTGATTTTTGTGTATTGATTTTATATCCTGCTACTGTGCTGAACTCATTTATCACCTCCAAGAGTTTTTTTGTAGATGATTTGGGCTATTCAATATATAGGATCGTGTCGTCTGCAAACAGGGACAGTTTGACTTCATCTTTTCCAATCTGGATGCCCTTTATTTCCTTCTCTTCTCTAATTGCTCTGGCTAACAATTCCAATACTATGTTGAATAGGAGTGGTGAGAGTGGGCGTCCTTGTCTGGTTCCTGTTCTTAAAGGAAAATCTTTCAGTTTTTCCCCATTTGGGATGATATTGGCAGTGGGTTTATTATATATGGCTTTGATAATGTTGAGATACTTTCCATCTATACCTAGTTTATAGAGGGTCTTTGTCATGAATGAGTGTT
>NW_007737254.1:22875-35870 GCF_000696425.1 Galeopterus variegatus | reverse complement strand
CTGATCAGTTTGAACTCTACTAGGCTGCTTGATACCTCCCTGCCGGGCCCGCAAGGTATGTATGTTCTGCACCTCACTATCGGGGCATTTTCCCACTGTGTGTGCACTAGGTGGGGCTGTTGAGCCTTGCAAAGGGGGCCCTCAGGGCGTGTTTTTTTTAACGAGACTCCGCCTCCTTTTGCTGGACCCCTCCCCACTCTCTGCACTCAGTATAGGGCTGAGGCGTGTCTTCTGTGATCCTCGTCTATCAGCTAGGACATCAAAGCTGTGCCCTGCCCTGCCCTGCCCAGGAAGAGTTTCAGGTTTCTGGAAGGGACACTTTGGGTGCTTTTGTGGCCCTGGATAAGGCCTCCTCTGGATCTCTCACTTTCGTCCTGGTGCTGCAGCTATCTGTGTAGTAATCTCCAACTCCAGGGTGTGAGCTCCTCGGGGGAGGGACCCACAGCATACAGTTCCTCTTTGAATCCCCCCAGCACGGGTCGACCCGGGCGCCCTCCGGGAGTGCTTTCCGGCAGCTTCAATCTAGCTCCAGAGCGCTCCGGGCTTCCCTCTCCCAACCAGAAATCAGTTTGGGGTTCTTCCGATGCTGGCTGGGGGCTCCCCCCTCCACCAGCCCCGTCAGAGATCCACGGGGGTAGTGGGATTGTAGGCCGGTCCACAGGCCCCAGGGGGCCCCGCGTCAAGGTATGCAAGTGGCACGTCTCAGTGAGGGGCCGCGCCAAGCCAAGGGGGGCCAGCCTGGCCGATCCGAGCCGGTCGTCTCCGCCCCCACCCGAGAAAATGGAGGCTGTGTTGTTGCCGGTGCCTAGCCTGGTGTGGTAGGTGGGAGCCAGGCGGGTGGGAGCCAGATGGGCTTTGTCCTGCAAGTGGAGCTGGACTGGGGGTGACTCACAGAGCTCACAGAGTTGGGCCGGTCCGGTGCCCTCCACTCCATTTCCGGTGCCTAGCCTGGTGTGGTAGGTGGGAGCCAGGCGGGTGGGAGCCAGATGGGCTTTGTCCCGCAAGTGGAGCTGGACTGGGGGTGACTCACAGAGCTCACAGAGTTGGGCCGGTCCGGTGCCCTCCACTCCATTTTTGTGTCATCTCTGCTGACTTACTTGGCCTTTGTTGTCTCAGGCTGCTCACTTGAACCCGCAGCGCATCTTGGGCACTCTCAGGAATCTTCTTTTGTGATGGCCCTAAAACCTTGAACCTGTAGCTGCTTTTTAATCGTTTTAGGTTAGTTGTTCAAAGATTTATTTGTTTTTTGTTGCTCTTGGAAATGCAAATAGTCCTCTGGTATCAGCACACACTTCTCAGGGTCGCTCTGTCTCCTGGCACGGCCACTCCAGACCCATCGCCATCTTGAGCCTCTCCTAGAATTCTTCTAATTGTTATTCTGTCTCAGTCTTTTACCCAAGGAATTAACACATTCACAGTTTTCAGCATAACAACAAATTTTAAGAACATACTAAGTAGCTTGGTGCCCATCTCAGACAAAATTTAAGGGTCTTGAGCTGCAGTAACTGACTTTCTTTGAGAATAACATACCTTTTCTCTTTGCCACTATCCTACCTGCAACATTTTTAGCTGCACGAACATGTGTAACTGGCCCTGTTAAAATAAAGCATCAATTTCATGACTTTAACCTACAACACTTTGGGGTCATTCTTTGATCCAATTATTCACAAAATGCAGTGTTTCACGTTGTTTCCTCAGAACAGTAGAAGACAATTTTGTTTAAATTGATGCCCCATACCCATTTGGAGTTACTAAGAAGAGACCCGAGGTTGACATGAAGTGTTTGCAGGGAGGAATTTTTGTTCAGCTTGTAGAAGATTCAGGTGAAATGCGTAAGACTGTGAATTAATTACCAGGAAGCAGGTATTCAATGACACATTCCTGCTTACCAAACCCATGCAAACATAAGGAAAATAGTTTTAATTTGGTTGCTAGCAAAACTTTTTGTTGGACACAGACTTTATTCTATAATAGTCCTTCTATAGAAGATTGGTTAGCAAAGAGACCTTCATCAAATTCAATAGCTGTACTGTAAAACAAAATAGAAGTAGAGAGATAAATCGTTTGCTATAAATTTTGCCTCTTGAGCTGCCTGTTTATAAAACCGCTCTTGTGATATGGTCTCACTTTCCCTCTAGTTTTAGAAAGTCTGTCAAAGGAAAGATTCCCTATTTTGTGCTCAGGAGGAAGAATGTAATAAGAAATAATGGTGCAATTGTCCACTTGGACAGTATTTTTAGCTTTTCAAAATACTTTGGTATTCACTCTCTGAATTAAATCCCATGAGAACTCTGTGAAATGGTGGCACACGTGTTAGTGCCTATATTTTGTAGACAAGGAAACTGAGACCAGAGTGTGGAATTCAGCAATTGAACCTAGCTAGACCCACTTCTCTTTAACTCTAAGCTGTACAATATTGGGCTAGAAATAAAATTCTAGCAAGAACTGGAAAAAAATATTCCACTGTTAAACATAATTAAGCCAAGCAGCATTTCCCCCTCTTCTCTAGTTAGCCAATCACGTACGCTTCTTCTAATCTTCCTAATTAAATTATTTCTCCTCTAAGAACTCTTTCATAATTCATCTCATCCCACTCTTTTGTCTCCTACCTTATATGCTTACAGAATTTAGGTGAAGAGTCTGGTTCTCTTTTCTCGATTTGTAAGATAGATTTGTGGAGGCTTCTGATATAAACATTGTCCTGTGTCAATTATCTAGACTTACATATAATAATAGCCATTGCAAAATGTAGTGAATACCTCTAAGATAGGAACTAGAAAGACAATATGGCTCAGAGTCAACAGCATTGGCTTTCAAGTTGTCAAACCTAGAATCAAATCCCATTCTGGCACTTACACATAAACCACCTCTCTAAGCCTCAGTATCTTCATTGTAAAATGATTAAATAATCAGACTTAGCTGCAGTAGACATTTGAGTTTTGTTTGCCCCTTCCACCACACAATACAAATTCTATCATGGGATATGATTCCTTAGACCTTAGTATTGAGCAATTTGACCAGGATTGGCCAACGAGAGTGCTCTATCTTCCTGGCTCTGGTAGTAGTTAAAGGACAGCCCTGTGACCTAAGCCAGGTCAATCAGTGCTCTCCCTTGGGGTTTCACAGGGAAACAAGCAGGCTTGATTGCTGCTTATGGCCACAGGCATCAATCCATTCTGTCATGAGAGGGAAGCGTGTTCATGCAGGGGAGCCAGATGCCCAAACAAAGGGACCGGAAAGGAGAGAGAACCAGGGCTGGAAATCCTCACACCTGACTCACACAGACTGACCTGCCCTTCCCAGTACTTTTGAGAGGTTGTTTTCGCTGTTGCTGTTGTTGTTGTTGTTGCTTAGGCTGGTTTGAATGGGGCTTCTCTTGTTTTTAATTGGAAGAGCGGTGACTAATGAACTACCTTGTAGAGTTGTGATAAGAATTAAGTAAGGCAATACCTATAAGGTGCCAGCACATCCTAAATCCTCAGTGATTGCTAACTGTTGTGATGATGGGGATGCCAATGATACCAATGAAGTCTTTTATTATTTTTCATCCTGCAAAAGCAGCCAGTACAGCATTGTGCATGTAGTAGACACTGACTCAATGCTGCTTGGATAACTTGCTGCTCCTTTCTGTAAGACCATAAGAAGGTTAAGAAATTAAGACTGGAGGCAACATTTGAATGCTTTAGATTCAATATACCTCCCTGTTGTCATTTCTCACTACCTCAAATTTCATCATTTCTATTTTCATTCTTTCTTGTCATTGTAAATTCATGAGAACTGCAATCGAGGCTCAGAACACTCAGAAATAATTCAGTTTCTGTTGGACATTTTATCTTTAGAGTATTAAGTAGTTTGTTTTGTTTTGTTTTTTTTAATAAGAGGATGCTGTGACTGGATAGTGCTAATAGTAGTCGACAATTCTGTGAATTTAAAGCCCCAAGGAGAATTATTCCTTCAAGAGTTTCCTACATAAACTTCCTTGAAGATCAGGATCCCAAGAGAGTTCAGGGGTGTGTGTGTGTGTGTGTGTGTGTGTGTGTGTGTGTGTGTGTGTGTGTGTGTGTAATGGAAGCTATGAAATAAATCCAAAGACAATTGCATATCTAATTCCTGTCTCCCTGGTTAGGAATGATGCACAGATTAATGAAACTGTTAGAAGAGCTTGAAAACAATCTGTAAGAGAGAGATGCGATTAAAGTCATAGGATAAGGAATGTTATAACCATAAAGAAGTGATAAATGTTTAGGTGATATGCTAACTATTCTGACTGGCTCATTATACAATATATGCATGTTTTGAAACAACAAACTGTACCCCGTAAAATGTACAATTAAAATAAATAAATGAAAAGAAAGAAAATCAAAGGAAGAAGAAGAATTCGTGGCATGTGAAATTGTATGAAAATCAAATTTCAGTGTTCTTAAAGTTTTACTGGAACACACACAAAAAAAAATTATAGGATAAATAAGTAATTCTTGATTGTGATTACTAATTGTTATTTTCACTATCTGCCTCCATGTTATTTTCAGGAACTGAGTTTAGTCATAATGTTAGATAAAGACTGTAAGCAAAAAAGAAGCCCTATCTAAACCTTTTCCCAGGAAACTGTCGAAATAGTTTATTTATCATAAAGTCTGAATGTCAGCCATTGTCACGGCCTGTTGCTACTTTGTTTTCCCTGTATCCTTCCTTTCGGGAATAGCCTCTCCCAGAATCTCTGTAACCTGGGTGGAGGGGGGTCTGTCAATCAAAGGGCACTGCCTCTCCACCAGAGGACTGAGAAGGTAATACAACAATGGCCAGCCAGAGGCCATTTTTAAAGACTAGATTTGGATGCTGCATGAGGATGGATCTCTTCCCTTATGAGATCACAAGCTGTGATGATGATGTAAGGTAGGATCTTACTCTTTTATATAAAGAAGAGGGAGCCTGCCAGAGAATGGAACCATCCCAGAGTTGAGAGACCCACAAAAGGAGAGAGAGAGAGAGAGAGAGAATACCCTGGTGAATATAAATTGAGCCCCTAGATCTATCAGTCCTAAAATTTTGGGTTGGATCCAGTACATTTCTTTTTTTTTTCCTATAAAACAAATTTTGAGTTGGGTTTTTGTCACCTGCAAACAAAAGTCCTATGACTAATATATTACATTAGTCTTTCTCAGTATTTTTGCATTTCAATCCTTGTTTCTTATAAAGTATGAACCCAACTGTCTCTCTGAGTGTCATTTAATCTAAGATGGTCACCTCAGGTGGAAAGATAGCCAGCTGAATATGTGTGTGTGTGTGTGTTTGTGTGCATGCATTCTAAACAGCATTTAGCCTTTAATCAGAAAGTCCTTGTGAGACCTAATTTAAAAGGCCAACTGCTCTGAGTCTTTCATCTTTGGCATTGCCAAAATACAGGTATAAATATATCTATATGCAGGTCTGTAAAGGTGCACATATCGGATATCAGCATGAAATAAATAGATATATAACTTCTCAGAAACTGTATGGAAGAGTATCCTTAGGTAGTTTAGTAAGCACTGAATGGTGTAAATTTCTAACTACCTGGATCATTTTATAATCTTTGTTGCTCTGGATCCATGACTGTGACCTGGAGCACTGTAAAGATGTGGTAAAGTTATGTGCACACACACCTGTCCTGTCTCTGGGGAGCTGTGGCAGGTGGAAGGATGCAAAGATGGGCTTTTCTGAGACAAGAAAGCTGGGGGAGGAGACAGAGCTCTACATCTCTGAGCAGGTGATGGGAGAGGATGCTGAGCCAGCTCCTAAGCAGCAACCACAGAGAAGAAAAGATGTGAGGGTCACCAGGAGATGAGACCACCTGTACTAGGTGGTCTACAGAGTCCCTTTTCCCACAGAAGGAATCAATAAGGAGAGTGCCCGAGCAGACTTGGACAATAAGGATGTCAGCAGGAAGCACATAAGAAAATAAGGGGCTCTGCCTCCCTTTTCGGGTACTACTTCCTACATCTCAAGATGCGGGTCCCACAGATAGAAAGGTCTCCCTGATGAAAAATACAATTGCTATCCAGTCTAGATGGATGATGCTTGGAGCTAAAATTATGTTGTTGTATTAAATGAACAAAAGTGACATTGCTTGCATTTTTGAGCTAATGGGCTGCCATGCATGGCCACACGAGTGCCATGTGTAATTTCTGCAGCTCCAGTCTTTGATAATTAGCAGTCCATGCGATATAATCATTGCAACACTGGCATCACCACAGGCATTTACTGAAAACCACTGGATATCCACAAAACCATACCTCATCCCAGCCTAGACACCTTTGAACCTTTAAAAGAAGGGTGTGAGAAAATATGTGCATTTAACTCCTGAGTTTAGAATACCATAATTTTGTTTAAAATTATACCCTCCTATTAAAGGTTCAAAGATGTGAATGAAAGAGAAACTGGTTATAAAGTGTAGGTTAAGTTTAGGCGTGCATGAAGGAACCTGCTTCCCCTCACCTTTGCCAATGTTATTTTCAGTCTACTTAATATTTACTAATGTGACATCTGCCAGTTGGTTAAGGGCTACCACCTCTGGAAAGGCAAGAATTTTTTAATCTTTTCATTCTGATTCTGGGCAAGCAGGTAAAGGTCAAAGGAGGGCAAAGGAGGGAGACACCTGGATAGAGGAGCTGGGAGGATTATCTTCTCCTCCAGGCTCAGATCCCCAAGGAGAGAGGACAAATGTCAAGCAAACCCTCACTAATACAGGCACAGACCCTGCTATTGATTTATTTCCATTTGATGAATGTGATTACTTTGACCTGTCGCAGGATGGGAGATGCAGACTCCTATGCTGGTCAGTCTTTACTGAAGGTCTAGTGTATGCCCACACCTTAAAAAGGAAGCAGAAACATCTCCTGTCCTCATAGGCTTATGGCTTATCAAAGTCAGTCCTTGGGTTGGATTCAAAGCAAACATACCTTTTGTTTCTCCCACAAAATATTTTTTAAATTTATATGCCAGCATTTAAGTATTAGAAAATTTTAGATTAGGGCCGACCCTGTGGCTCACTCGGGAGAGTGCGGCGCTGGGAGCACAGCGGTGCTGGGGAGCTCTGAGGCTGCAGGTTCGGTTCCTATATAGGGATGGCTGGTGCACTCACTGGCTGAGCGGGGTGCAGACAACACCAAGCCAAGGGTTGCGATCCCCTTACCAGTCACAAAAAAAAATTTTTTTTCAGATTAAAAAATCAGATTTCCACCCTTTATTTAAAAATGTAAATATCTGACATTAGGCTCTAATTCCTGCAGCAGTGAGCTGAGGGTGAGAAGTGGCTGTCCCTGCAGGTGGGTTGCATTCTTCACTGTAGGTTTTGCCTCTCTGTCATACTCATCTTGCCTTGTTCTTATCACCTGTTGAGTTTGCAGCACCTTGACTCAAATTATTGGTCAAAATGACAGCAAGAAGGCAGTATTAACCAGATATGAACTCCATTGCCTTTCAAAACTGTCCAAGTCAGAACTATGCTTATATCCCTTTTTAAAGTCTTGCTTTTTTTCTAGTCAGCCAGTGCTAGTGTGAGGAGGAAAAAAAAAAACAACAGCATTTGGGTACCAATAAAATAGGGTTGGGGTAGGAAAGCAAAAGCAGAAATCATGCTAAAACATCACAGAAAATCTGTTTGCTGTTTATTGAGTTACCTGTGGCTTTCCTGTTTCATCATGATGGCCCCTGTCTCATGCCTGCTAGTGAAATGATAGAAAGTTTCTGGAAGCAAAAGGCTGAAAGATTTTTGTCAAGACAGATGTTGGGAAGTGATGAAAACTAAGGTTAGTTTTTGTGAGGACAAATAAAAATTAAAATAAGAAGTTTAATTCTCCCTGTAAAAAAAAATAAAGGAAGAGATTCCTCTTTCTTCCTTTTTCTCTCTGCATTAACTTTAGAAAATTTATAATTGTAGCTATTTTCTCCTCCTTTCTTCAAAATGTATATATATCCTTTTGAAAACTAGGTAGGCCTTTTGTCAGCTTTATGTCCCAGGAATGTCTTTCTTGAGGATCTGGGAGCTATCTCTTTGAAACGTAAGCATCAAGGGAAATAGCATCCCTATGTCCCAGTTTCTATGATAGAGTAAGAACCTAACTTAGATGTATGCCTTGCTCAAAGTTGCAAATCTACCTTCCGTCTTAAAGATATGAGAACTTTGTATCTCCTCTGGATAAAGCCAACTGGCTAATGCAGATGGTCACTCCGATTGCCAGGTGAATCTGGGATCGACTATGAGCAACAAATAGTGCTGTCAAGTCCTCTTACCAATGACTAGTTATTGTTTATGCTGAGAACATGTGTCATAGGTTGTATCTACTTCGCAATAGAAAAGGGTGAGATTTCTTTCAATCCCTAAGTGATCGCTTGTGAGGTGCATCAAATTCTGATTTAATGCTTATTCGATAATAAAACTATTTTATTTCTCTCCTACCTTTGTGGAAAGGATTTCTGAGTTGGGAGAAGGTTTCATTTTTAGTTATATTTCCCACATGAAATCAGTGATTGCCACTTACAAAAGATGTGTGAGAAATGGGAAAGGTGCATTCTCAGTCCCATTTTTCCTCTGTTAGTGTAAATAAATCAGTTTTATGAACCAGAGGGAAATATCAATGTGCTCCTTGTCTTCTCTCTGGTCTGCAAGTTGAGAAGGAGCTGCCTGTTAGACATTCTCTACGTCCCATAGAAAGAAACAGCACTCTTCAAAGTACATGATAGCTGGAGAAAATAGAAATCACAAACCACCTCTTTACAATAGCCAAGAGTTGGAATCACCCAAATGTCCATCATCGGATGAGTGGATACAGAAAATGTGGTATATATACACAATGGAATATTACTCAGCTATAAAAACGAATGAAATACTGCCATTTGCAACAACATGGATGGACCTTGAGAGAATAATATTGAGTGAAACGAGTCAGGCAGAGAAAAAGAAATACCACATGTTCTCACTCATTGGTGGGAGCTAAAAAATAAACAAATTAATTCACCCACATAACACACACAAAAAAAAACCAGGGGGGGGGGAGAGAAGATATAACAACTATACCTTTTTGAAGTTGTTACAACAAGCAAACGGAAAGGACATTCTTGGGGGGGAGGGGAGAGAGGGAGGAGGGAGGGAGGTGTCGGTGATGGGCCATAATAATCATATACATTGTATATTGACAAAATAAAAATTTAATGAAAAAAAAAAAGAAATCACAAACCACAAGGCTTAAGCTGCACATAAAACCATGCAATTCCCTGTTCACTCAAGAAATGAAGGACCGTGGAAATCTACGTGCACACTGAATGGTGACCCATGAGGCTCGATGGCCTCTTCCTATCTGAGCCTCACATGGCTTCTGTCTTAATAAGCTGCACCTTGTTCACCTGCAATTCTTTGGAAGAAGAGGACTTTTCTGCTCCGAGGCCCAGTTATCCAACTCTTGCTTGGACCCAGTCATTTTTTATTCAATTAACTACTTGTCACTTGAAAGCAAAATAGCCTAATGTGCATCCCTGCACTGCTGCTAGAATTTAAACCCAGATCTTCAGGATGAGAATTCTGTGTTGTAGTGTATAAATGATATATAAATGAAATTAATGATAATAATTCTTCAGAAAATATTTGCAGTAGACACATTTTGTGAAGAATCAAATGTACACATGAGTAGCCTTTACCTCTTCATTTTTGGTTGATTTGTATCTTTCTTAGTTGGCTTCAATATTATTATTATTTTATTGAATGGACAATACATCTCGATCATGTAGGAACTTTCTCTCCTTTCTTTCCTTATTCTCCAATTACCAATCAACAGATTTCTCGAGTGTCCTAGAACCAGAAGTCCCCATTTTCCTTAAGGTTTTCTGAAAGGTAAAATGATCCACATTAGGCTAAGAACACAGCTGCACCGGCTCCCCTCCGCCACCTTGCACAGAATGAGCCGGGTCTCTCATCCAGTGAGTTCCACAGTGCAGTGATTCACAAATGGGACCCATAAAACTGGGCTTTTCTCTGTTTTAGAAAATTATTTTACTCTGGGAATTAAAACCACAGATCCCAGCTCACTGGCGAACATCTGTTGTTCATTGATAGCACCATCTGGTAGTTCAGCTCCTTGCTCTGTTGTAAAAACTTCATATAACTGCCTGTCCATAATTAATTATTCTGTAACAACTTGTTTTACGGAAGCACAGCCCAAATAAGGCAGCTTTGCTGAAGCTGCTAATTCAAGGCTTTACCTATGCTTGAATGGGCATTCCTGTGCCATCACCTGTTCCTGGTCCGAAGAGTTCCAGGCCATTATACTTGAGAAAGGGAAAGGGAGAGGGAATGCATACTAATGCTCTAAGCAAGTGGCTTGGGGGGAAAAATGTGTTTATCTGTATTTCACAACCTCATGAGCATGCATGGCCTAATCTGAATAATTTATTTAGAGGGATGATTATGATAATACAGCCTGAACTGCATCTGTCTTAGGAGCTTAAGGAGTACTTGCAAAAGTAGTGATTGCTTTTAATGTAGCCATACCCTTCACCCCGTTCAATTAGTAGCTTCTTCAATTATTGATCTCAACGTTCAATTTGCTGAAGTGCCACAAAGTTCCCAAGCTGTGGGAGCAGCTAAGTCCAAGTGTTGCATTGAAATGCGCACCAGATGGAGTCACTAACCAGCCGAGTGACACTCAGTAAGTCACTTCATCACTCCAGATCTCAGTTTTCTCACTGGTAAATAAATTACCTGACCCATCACACCCCAGGTTGCCATGATGCTCAAATGAGATGAGGAGGTCACGACACAGTGGATCAGTAATGAGCAATATGTGCATATTAAAAATCTTATCCATTTACCTTTTCTTTGCAGACCAGAATCTGATGAAATCTGGAAGACTCATTCTTGCAACTCTGGAGCAAAATATTTAACCTGTAAGTGTGGTTTGGAGTATTTGTTTTAGGAGCAAACACTCTAATTTCAGCTCGCCTGCTTTAAATTTTTACACTCCAAACTCTCCAGAATATACACACACTTTTTCAGCACTTGGCTTTACAATGGCAGTAGTTGATACAGTGGATCGTCACCTCAGTGACTCACTAGAACAACCTGAGGCTCTTATTTTTTTTTTGAATTTTGATTTTGTCAATATACAATGTAGTTGATTATTATGTCCCAACACCGAAACCTCCCTCCCTCCTCCCTCTCCCCCCTCCCACCCAAGTGTGTCCCCTCCATTTGCTTGATGTAAGAACTTCAAAAAAAAAAAATTGTGGTTGTTATATCTTCCTCTCCCCACCCCCTGGTTTTTTGGGGTTTTTTTCTTTGTTTGTTTGTTTGTTTCTTTTGTGTATGTGTGTGTGTATGTGTATGAATGTATGTGTGTGAATTGATTTATTCACCTTTAGCTCCCTCCAATAAGTGAGAACATGTGGTATTTCTTTTTCTCTGCCTGACTCGTTTCACTTAATATTATTCTTTCAAGGTCCATCCATGTTGTTGCAAATGGCAGTATTTCATTCGTTTTTATAACTGAGTAGTATTCCATTGAGTAGATATACCACATTTTCCGTATCCACTCATCTGATGACGGACATTTGGGCTGATTCCAGCTCTTGGCTGTTGTGAAGAGTGCCGCAATGAACATTGGGGAACAGGTATATCTTCGACTTGAGGATTTCCATTCCTTTGCATATATTCCCAGCAGTGGGATAGCTGGGTCATATGGTAGATCTATCTGCAACTGTTTGAGGAACCTCCAAACCATTTTCCATAGGGGTTGCACCATTTTGCATTCCCACCAACAATGTATGAGAGTTCCTTTTTCTCCACAACCTCGCCAGCATTTATCGTTCAGCGTCTTTTGGAATTTAGGCATCCTGACTGGGGTGAGATGGTATCTCAGTGTGGTTTTGATTTGCATTTCCCAGATGCTGAGTGATGTTGAGCACTTTTTCATATGACTGTTGGCCATTTGTATATCTTCCTTAGAGAATTGCCTGCTTACCTGTTTTGCCCATTTTTTAATTGGGTTGCTTGTTTTTTTCTTGTAAAGTTGTTTGAGTTCCTTATATATTCTGGATATTAGTCCTTTGTCAGATGTGTATTTTGCAAATATTTTCTCCCACTCTGTTGGCTGTCTTTTAGCTCTGTTAATTGTTTCTTTTTATTTTGCAAGTATTTTCTCCCACTCTGTTGGTTGTCTTTTAGCTCTGTTAATTGTTTCTTTTGCTGTGCAGAAGCTTTTTAGTTTGATATAGTCCCATTTGTTTATTTTTCCTTTGGTTGCCCGTGCTTTTGGGGTCATATTCATGAAGTCTGTGCCCAGCCCTATTTGCTGAAGGGTTTCTCCTATGTTTTCTTTAATAAGTTTTATTGTTTCGGGGTGTATATTTAAATCCTTAATCCATTTTGAGTTGATTTTAGTATATGGTGAGAGGTATGGATCTAGTTTCAATCTCCTTCATATGGATATCCAGTTATCCCAGCACCCTTTCCTGAAGCGGCTGTCCCGACCCCAGTGAATAGGCTTGGTGCCTTTGTCAAAGATCAAATGGCAGTAAGTGCGTGGGTTAATTTCTGGGTGGTCTATTCTATTCCATTGATCAGTGTCTCTGTTTTTATACCAGTACCATGCTGTTTTGGTTATTATAGCTTTGTAGTATAGTTTAAAGACAGTTAGAGTAATACCTCCAGCTTTATTTTTTTTTGCTCAGCATTGCTTTCGCTATTTGTGGTCTTTTGTTATTCCAGATAAATGTCTGTATAGTTCTTTCCATTTCTGAGAGAAATGTCATTGGAATTTTGATGGGGATTACATTGAATTTGTATATTACTTTGGGTAGTACAGTCATTTTCACTATATTGATTCTTCCAATCCAGGAGCATGGGATGTCTTTCCATCTTCTAGTATCCTCTCTAATTTCTCTCAGGAGTGGTTTGAAGGTCTCATTATAGAGATATTTCACATCCTTAGTTAGCTCAATTCCTAAGTATTTTATTTTTTTTGGTGGCT
>NW_007737254.1:20594-21604 GCF_000696425.1 Galeopterus variegatus | reverse complement strand
ACTTTCTTGGTTTTTTGCATTTCTGGTATCTCTTTTTGGGTATTTGTTCATTTTGGCAGGGGGTTTCACTCAGGTCTTGGATCTCTGCGGGAAGTCTGTTCTCTGGTCAGTTTGAATTCTAGTAGGTTGGTGGATACCGTGCTGCCAGTCCTGTAAGGTGTGTGTGTTCTGCACCTCGCTATCGGGGTGTTTTCACACTCTGTGTGCACTAGGTGGGGCAGTTGAGCCTTGCAAAGGATTCCGCAGGGTGTGTAATTATTGTTATTTTTTTTCCAAGGCTCCGCCTCCTTTTGCCGGACCCCTCCCCACTCTGTGCACTCAGAACAGGGCTGAGGCATGTCTTCTGCAAACCTCGTCTTTCAGGTGAGACATCAAAGCTGTGCCCTGCCCCGCCCTGCCCAGGAAGAGTTTCAGGTGTCTAGTCACTCCAACTGCAGGGTGTGAGCTCCTTGGGGGAGGGTCCCACAGCACACAGTTCCTCTTTGACTCCCCCCAGCACGGGTTGCCCGGGGCGCCCTCTGGGAGTGCTCTCCGCAGCTTCAAAGCAGCTCCAAAACGCTCCGGGCTCCCCTCTCCCAACCAGAAATCAGTTAGGGGTTCTTCCAAACTGAGGCCCACAGAGATGGTATCTGCCTCCCGGAAACAGGGAGTTTACCTGGGGCCGAAGCCCAGGGTGTGGTGGAGAGACAATCTGGGCGGGCTCCTCTTCCCTGCCCTCCCGACACTGGCCGGGGGCTCCCCATGCTACCAGCCCTGTCAGAAATCCGCGGGGAGAGTGGGATTGTAGGCCGGTCCACAGGACCCGGGGTGCCCCCTGTCGAGGTAAGCGAGTGGCACGTCTCAGTGAGGAGCCATGCCAAGCAAAGATGGCTGAGCCAGCCGTCTCCACCCCCACCCGAGAAAATGGAGGCAGTGCTGTTGCGGGCGTCTAGCCTGGTGTGGTAGGCGGGAGCCAGGCGGGCGGGGACCAGTCAGGCTTCTGCCCCACCAGTGGGGCTGGACTGGGGGTG
>NW_007737254.1:14293-19846 GCF_000696425.1 Galeopterus variegatus | reverse complement strand
GACTTACTTGGCCTTTGTTGTCTCGGGCTGCTCGCTCAAACCCGTAGCAGGGCTTGGGTGCTCTCAGGAGTCTTCTTTTGTGTTGGCCCTAAAACCTCGAACCTGTTGTTGCTTGTTTGTCGTTGTAGGTTCGTTGTTCAAAGATTTATTCGTTTTTTGTTGCTCTTGGAAATGCAAATAGTACTCTGGTATCACAGCGCACACTTCTCAGGGTCGCGCTGTCTCCTGGCACGGCCACTCCAGACCCATCGCCATCTGTAGCTCTCTGACCTGAGGCTCTTTAAATGTACCAATGCCCAGGCCTCAAATGAACAGAATCGCTGGTGGCACAGCCTTGACATCTGTATTTTTTTAAGTGCATCAATTGACTCAAATACAGTGAAGAATGACAGCTACTCATTTAGAGGAAAGGGCACCAGCTTTGGAACCAAACACCGTGACCCCACCATCCTGCTAACTGGGTGGCCTTGGGCTAAGGTCTCTGAACCTCAGTTTGTAATACATAAATGGGAGGAGGAATTGACAACTTTCAGTGTTGTTCTGAGGTTATAAGCTCACCTATGTAAATTATTCAGTAGAAGTTCAGTAGATGGTAACTATTATTATTTATGTACTGACTTTCACTGAGTACTTTTCTCCTGAGTATGATTGTGTGTGTGTGCATGTGTGTCCACATCTGGATTATAAATTCTTCTGGGACAGAGTCTGTGGTTTACATTCCCTCTAAATCCCCTACAGCTCCCAACACAGTGCTGAGAATATAGTAAATGGGAACATAACAATTATAACAACTATTTATGATCAATGTATTGACAGAAAGGAGATGCAAAATCATCTTCAGCTTTCATAAGTATATTTATAAACATTAAAACTTCATTCTAATAGACTCACCACTGCTTTTGATGACATCCAAAGAGCATGTGCATCTGAGTCTAAGTCACAGAAAACCTTATCTATAATGAGCCCATCAGCTTAGAAACTGCACTCAGAGAAGAGTCATGTTCACCCTATGGCATTTCGTTTCATACAGGACTGCAGGAAGAAAGCACTGCACAAATTGTGAAGACACGGCCTGGTTTTCATTTCTGTAAATACTAATACAAGTGTCATGTTCTAGAAACTGGGGCTATTGGAGAGGAGTCAGTATTAGGTCAGGTGCTCAGGTACATGAACCTGGGAACTGAATGGGCTCATGAAAGAGTGAATGGACAGGGACACTGCAAACAATGTGAGGAACCAGAAAATATTCATTACTGTGTCAGAGCAGCAAGGAGCTACTTGTGTCCTTTCTGGCTCAAGCCCAGATCAGTCTTTGAAATGGAGCAGGGCAACCTGTAGGGCCAGTTGTGGCAAGGGGAGAGACAAAGCAAGGCAGGTCAGACAGAGGGGCTTCACTCTCTCTCAACTGTACACACTATATCATTGCATGAGCATCCTTTCTACTCTTCCCTATGTTGGGCAGCATCATGAGTTAGGGCACATAAGCAGCCTGCAGACTTATTATGTGTAGTCAGTGTATTTAGCCCACACAGCATTTGCACAGTACAGCGAGAGAGATGTTACTCTAATCTTAACAGAATTTAGCAGCTTCACCATCTTCTGTGCCATCTGACTGCCTCTGTATAATTCTGAGTTTGCAAACTCTGAGTTGAAGCCTATTGATAGCCACAGAGGCCAGCTGCTGTCTCTGTCAAGCTTTGGAGCTGCTCTTCATTTTATGACACATTCCAAGCTTCAGTCCAATCTCTTTAAGATCCCCACCCCCATGATTACAAAGATCATGGTAATTCACACCAATGAGAGAACAAACATTTGGTTCTTATCATGAGTCTTCATTAGTTACAGCGTGCCCAATATGCTGTATGGTATGCATGGGATGAGGATCCAGGAAGTTGTAGAGAAGTGTACTCTTGTAAGAAGTCAAGTAAGCATGGTCTGAAACTCAGGCAAGCAAGGCAAAGGTTTAGAGCAGCCCATACTTGAGGTCAAGGAAGACCAAGGCCCCAAAGTCATGGCTTACAATAAGTCAAGTCAAAATTCCAGTCATCTGAGCACGAAGATATGGACCAGGATTGGAAGCAAGGTCTGCCTCTATCAGAAGTCTCTCATGTTCTGTCCTCTCACCAGCGTAGCAGAGAGCCCGGGCATGAGATGGCATGAGTGGCAGGTTTGACATGTGTTTTATCTGAAAGGGAAGGGCAGTCACCAGTTCATATTTTACATATATTTCTAGTTTAAGGAAATTGCCACTCTTTCCATTCTCGGGTTTTAGAAAAAATCACTTTTGTGGAGTAATTAGACAAATAACTAGGTCTGATCTAGGAAAAAGCATAAAGAGCCATTTTGAAGGGAATGATTCTCTGGGCTGATGTCTTTCTACTTATTGGATTTCCATTAATATCTTATTACCCTGTAACTACTTTTAAGAATTTGATTTTGCTCATGAATTTTATAATATAAAATCCATGACTAACACCACAGTTTTAATCCTTTTTGCACTCCTTTCCTATGTTTTCCAAATGCACCATATATTATATTGTTATATTTATAATATGATTCAGTCTATGACTTTTTGCCATAAAATGTAATAAAATTTTTCTCCTAGAAAAATGCCATCTTTGTATTCATGAAAACAATAATTTCCTATGAAATTTAACATTATATTAACATTAATATAACATTAGCATAATATTCATTTATACTAACATAACATTCAATTGCACCTACCTAGGATAAATTATATAAAATAGATTAAGTACATTAATGATCATTTCAGTTGTTTCCAATTGTCTGGTATTTTTGAAAGGCTTTCTACTTCTTTATAATTATTTCCTTATGATAGATTTCATGAATTGGATTACTGAATCAGTGATTCTGAATACAAAACAAGACTTTAAGTTAACAAAGAATTTCTCCATAAGTTGTAGATTTTAATACTCAAACATTCCAATTAAAGTGAGTAGATCGAATGTCCCCCAAAACTCATCGAAACTTGACCCCCATTGTAACAGTGCTAAGAGGATGGGAAATCAGTTTATGGTATTTGAACAGTAGGGCCTTTAAGAGGTGATTAGATTGTGAGGACTGTGCACTTGTGAATAGGTTGATTCATTCATGGAGTGGTGGGCATGGTTCTGATGCCTTTATAAGAAAGGCACTGAGAAGGTCAGCTCTCTCTCTTCCTAATGCCATTCTCTCACCATGTGACACTCTGAGTTGCTGTAGAGAATCACCACCCAGAAGAAGACCCTCTCCAGATGTGTTCCCTCGATTTTGGACTTCCCAGCCTCTGAAACTATAATAAATAAATTTCATTTCTTTGTAAATTATCCAGTTTCAGGTATTCTATTATAAGCAACAGAAATGGACAAATACAGTGAGCAAAATACAAATTATTTCACATGTTTTAGAAGCAGAAAAACTGAGCCTAAGAGCGTTTAAATGACTTGCCCAAGCCAGATGAGTTGCAATAAGACCTAAAGTCAAATTCTTCTGGTTCTTGGCTTTTCCTTCTAAACACGAGAAATTAAGCAGGATTTTTGTTTGACCATGTTTTATTTTTTAGTTATTATTATTATAATTTTCCAAATTTATAATTTTTTCACTTTTGTTACATTTTGTAGGAAGGAGACAAGTGAGGACAAATTTTGTTTAGTGAATTTCAACAATAATAAAATTTATAACAAAGTAATGATGAAATTTATGGTAAGAGCTAATTATAATAATTGAGCCTTTTGATATTTCAGGCGCTGTGCTAAGTGATTTATATCAGCGGTATGTGCTCTGGCCATAGAGCTGATTGTGTGCATGTCATCCCAGCTTGAAATGGTCCACGAGGGACCATTTAGACCATGGAAATCACCCCAAGAGCAAATTGTTAAACACTTACTGGCACACCATATGAAATGAATTATTTCATTTAATGAGTGTAAACAAACCTATGACTCTTTTACAATAATAATCCTCATTCACAGGTGAAAAGACTGAGGCCCAATGAGGCTAAATAATTTCTGATATTAGGCAGCCATGAAGTAGCAAATTTGGAATCCCAACCAGGCCACCTGATGCCAGAAATTAACATTTAACCACCAAACACTACTGTTTCGTGTTGAATGCAGATGACTAGAGAATACTCAGGAATTATGAAGGACAGATTGGGTTGTAGATTCTGATTTTGCTTTTCTTTCCCAACCTTAAATGGATGGTAAGGCTCAACTTTGATAGCATCTTGCTGTCTTGTACCAATTGGGACAGTGCGCTGTGACTCTTGTAGGCAGGTTGGTGGTAAAAAATAAAAAGTCACCACTTTCTAAGGGCATGAGTATCTTGCCCAAGGTGACTAAATGAGTCAATTAGCCCATACAGCTCACCAATCCATTAGGCCCAACATTTCCCATGATTAATGAGCTGAAAGCCTTGGGCTTGTGAAGCAGACAAACAGTGAAGATGAATGCTTAGCCTGTTACAGCAGTGTGATGTCATGGAACTCCACTGTTGTATCTGATATTGAACAACCATAATTTCCTTTATATATATATAATTTTTCCACCTTTCTTAAAGACAGTGGATTTGTTAATGTTGTTCTGCCTATGACAGTGCCAGTTATTCAAGGGATTTTCTTTGCATAATTATTCTACTCTGCTTTATTCTAGATGACTTACATAATTGGCTTATTACTTCTGCAGATGTAGAGAAACATCAGGATGAAAGCCTACAATGCACACTAGCAACTAATAAAAAGAGCTCTTTCAGGTTGCTGGGAGGGAGGGGGGAGAGGAAGGAGGGAGAGAGATTTTGGTAATGGGCCACAATAATCAACCACATCGTATATTGACAAAATAAAATAAAATTTGTTTTAAAAAAGAGCTATTTCAGTTCATTATCCACAACATGAAAACAAGTATACTTGGCATGTCAGCTGCCAGCCTCATGGAAAAAGAGCCCAGCATTTCTGTAGGCTTAGGAACTACCTGTCAATCATATGAGACAAGAAAGTGGTCTTTTCATTCCTTGGAAGACTAGGACTTTGGAAATGAGTTTAATAATTACAAATGAACATTCCCTTTGAAATAAATTCCAGAAAATTTGTATAATTCAAATCATGTGGCTTTTTAAAACATTTTACAGCTTTCAAAGGTTGTGAGTATTTATAATCTGGGGAATACAATTCTCAAAAAGGTGATATAACTACTCAAGGTCATACAGCTCTCCAGTGGTAGAAGAACTGAGGCTTTCTGACCTAAATTCTAGTTCATTTTCTTTTTTCAGCTGTTAACGTTCCTGTTATTTTTTCTTTTTTATTTTTTTTATTTTGTCAATATACAATGTAGTTGATTATTGTGTCCCATCACCGAAACCTCCCTCCCTCCTCCCTCTCCCCCCTCCCACCCAGGTGTGTCCCCTCCCTTTACTTGTTGTAAGAACTTCAGAAAAAAGTTGTGGTTGTTATATCTTCCTCTCCCCCCCCCCGGGTTTTTTTGTTTTGTTGTTGTTGTTGTTTTTTTTTTTTTTTTTTTTTTTTTTTTTTTTTTTTTTTTTTTTTTTTTTTTTTTT